>NW_009938491.1:41528-46114 GCF_000696875.1 Nestor notabilis | reverse complement strand
GCTGAAATTTAACTTTTATCTACAACTATTTCTATTTATTTTCACATCTGACATGCTATAATACCAGTAAAAACTGAGTGGTCTGAAAAGAAAAAGATTTCAGTATAATGTCTGCTTCATTTCCCTGTTTTTGCAGGGCTGTTTGCTCCATTATTTTCCCCTGAGTGCTCTTCAACCCAGCCATAAGGGGCTCAAACTACTGAGTTTGTTCTTGACACATCAGCCAGACCGGTAGCACCAAGGCTGTAATAAAGCAGACACGTTTGCTGAGCTATCTGTAACTTTGTTCAAGTGCCACAGAAGACCTAATTTCTACTGAATAGAAGCATGTATTTCATTTTAATGTCTGATCTAAAGAATGTCACTTCCAAATATGAAGTTACCTGTCTTGCCACTTAATGTTTCCTTTCAGTATATTTACCTGTCTTGCCACTTAATGTTTCCTTTCAGTATATCTAGGATAAGTGCTGTTTCAAGGACTGAAGTGACTTAAAGTAACATGTAAGATCAATTTTTGTCCCATTGAAGAGATTAATTTTCAAAACCTATGGGATGGTTATCATTAGATGTAGGTCCAGTGCTGGTGAAAAAATGTTGAAATCGGAAGTACTGGATGGAAGATTCTCTGCTTCTTTTGATGTCATCAAACTAGCTGGTAGAATAGACACTTAGATACTTATTCATGTACCTAGATACTTAGATACTTATTTATGTACTTATTTATGTACTTATTTAGGTACTTACTCATGTATCTAAAACACCAAGTAGGGTAAAAGTTTCTAGCTTCTCACTATGTATTTGAGTGATGGAAAAAATGTTCTGTTGGTTATGATATTACTTTACAGTATTCCTAAGTACTTAGTGTATTTTTTGTTTGGATTTCCTAGTTGCCTGGTGTTGTTCAGGTATTACATGATAATACTGTATTGGAACTTATAGCGAAGTACCTGAAAATTTATGAGAATTAATGAGAATTTTGCAGATTCCTTGACTCAAATTATAATGTTAACATGTAATTTAACATTATATAATGTTAAATGTGTCATGATGTACTGTACCTTAAATTTTTACCTTTAGAAGTGGGAAGCAATTTGTTACATTCTAATGGCTTAGGAGTGTGTTGATTTTATAGCTATAGAAAATTTCT
Source organism: Nestor notabilis (assembly GCF_000696875.1). Classification (NCBI taxonomy): domain Eukaryota; kingdom Metazoa; phylum Chordata; class Aves; order Psittaciformes; family Psittacidae; genus Nestor; species Nestor notabilis. The sequence continues at coordinate 44,967 of NW_009938491.1, read as the reverse complement.
ATTTCATTTCCAGAAACTCATGCTTTGGAAGAGAGTTTTAAGGAGAGATCGGTTGATCTTACCTATATATCTAACTCAAGGTCACTGGTCAGCACATGGACAGAGTGGATTTTTTTTTTCTGAAATTAAGCATTTTTAATATCATAACAGGCAATCAGACTAATAAAGAGGGTATCATGATACATGTGATCATGTAGGAAAAAAAAGCATACAAGGATAACTATTAAAACTGTAATAAAAATGGATGTAAAAATAGGCAAGGCATTGAAGTACTTTGTAAAAATAGGAAGTAGGCAGTGTTTAAGAATGTAAACGAGTCAAATTGAACAGCAGTCTAGCATTATCAACTAAAAGAGTAGTTGACTCCCAGTAGACTGGGAGCAGTAATTTTAGAGTTTCAGTAATAAAAGTAACATAATTGAAGTTGGAAGAATAAGGGAGGGAAATGAACAGCATTGATCATAATATCATTTGATTTAGAATCATTAGGATTATAGCATATATTAAAGCTACAGGGGTGCAAAGGCAAAATGATGTCAAAAATACGAAGTTCAGTAAAAATGGACAGTAATGTGCAGTGGCATAAATCAAATGGGAAATCTTCGAGAGGACTGGGGTTTTGCACTATTTAAAGTAAGAACTCAAGTGCAAGGATTAGATTTCTTGTAACCAATTTATGAGTAAGGACAATCCCAGTGAATTATGATGAAAGAAGATGGTGACTGTAACTTCTGTTACAGCCACCAGTAACTTCTATAATTATTTTTTTTTCCCAACTTGCTCTAGGAGATGTGCAAGTATTGGGGTCTTTAAAGGGAGCAACACAGGCATTTGCCATCCAGAGGGGGCCAGACAATGCACCTGGGGTGGGTGAAGGCTGGATGTTTTGAGGCTCTCATATGAACAACTTGTATCTGAGAGGCGATTCTGTTCTTATTTGAGAACAGGCATAATTGTACCTAACTGATTCCATTCTTCAATAAAACACCCTTTACCTAATGTAAATATTATATTGCTTTTCAGGTGTTTATTACATTGTTGCAGCAGAAGCTGACAATCCCCAGGTGTCACATATCGGTAAATGAGCACCTGTGAGGTCTTCCAATCTGTTTTAATACAGAGCTGTTGTAGGAAGAACATGGCATGTTTAAACCGTACTGCTTAATTCTAGCGATCTTTGGCTTTGAGGGTCTACTTCAGTGACCTAGAGTACTTGTAATGGCGCCCACCTAGAGCTTAGCCTAAATCAAAGATGCATGCCTAAATATTTGCAGTGGTAATTATTTCTTGCTATTCAAAAATACTGAGACTGGGTATAGTGCTCGTTGAATGCAGTCTCTGCAAGAATATTTTTAAATTATGCTTTGTATCACAGAAGAAATTTTACACAAATTGTCATGCTTGACAAGATTTTCATAAAGTTACTGGTTTTGATTATCAATTTTCAGTCAAGACTAACATCTGAATGCTAGAAGACATGATGAAATCTGGAACCTGGTGGGTTTTACAAGAAAATATTTTATAGTTAAAAATATGAAGTCTGCAGTAAAAGTAGCTTGTCCTGCAGCAACTGCCACTACAATTAGTTGTCATTAATAATGCAGTGTTGAAAACTTTTGCTGAAGAAATTCAGAGCATTAGTATTTTATAGTTGCTAATATGCTTTGATTTTAGTTCACATTTTCAGACTTGACCAAGGGTTTTGAACGCTGTTTTTCCACATGAATAGAGAAATATTAATCATTTTCTCAGAAAACCCTCATAGGAAGTTGCATCTTAGCAAAGCCTACTTTCAGGCTTCTTTCTCATTCAGGTTTGCTCTGATTAACATTATCTGAGCCTTTTGCTTTAAAGTCCATGTGAGAAATCTTGGTCTGTCCAAGCCTGGGGCAAAAATTCCCTTGTTATATTTGGAATTAAATCCTGGCCCTATTAATAAGCAAAGATTTGACAACTGCCAAGGTGCTGAGTGAGATCAGAACAGAAAAGATCCTTCCACAGAACCAATTTCTAACAGCCAGTCATTGGAGGGGTTTTTTTGGTGGGGTTTGTTTGTTGGTTTTTTTTCCACTCCAGAGACCAGACAGCCTGAGAATACATTCACCTGGTTTAACTTCATCAAAAGTAGTCTTACTGAATTTGGTTATGACTCGCAATAATTGGTATAATTTAACACAGTAAAGGAAATTACAGTCTGATAAGTCAAAATGAAAGGAGAAGGGCATATTACTTTTTTCTGTATTTCAGAGTAGAACTGAGGCAAAAAGGGATGTCTGCATAGTCAGCTGCTGGATATATGTTAGCAGGAACTTGAAGACCACCACTAGAAGGCAGAGTGGTTGTGAAACTGCAGAAATTGAATTAGAGATATGATCCTAAAAAATCCCTTAGAAACAGACATTAAGCTTGTCTGAAGTCAGTGGGAGAGAGTTAGCTGCAGAAATAATCTGAGAATATTGTTGTTTTATGTGATTAGTCCTCACAGATGTTGAAAATATTTCTTGCTGTGAAATCTGCATTAATTTAGATGACTTTGCAATAGTGTCAGCTCTATAATAATTATCTATTCTGATCACCAATAAAGGAATTAAGTCTGTCTCACCATAATTTTAATGAAGTGATGATTTCATAGCTATTTAACTGAAAGAAGGGTTAGTAAGGCATTGTTTATGGAGTTCTGCTGCATCCGTGAAAAAGGCTATTTCTTTGAAAGACAAAAATCCTATTGCTCTGAATAGCCATTGAAATTAGAATCCCTTCTCACTGCAGTGGTAACTACAGCATATGTAATAATTTCACAGAAGTCAATATTGCCTCTTGCAGGACATAATATGAAGGTAATGTTTTGGGATATGTTATTGACCCAGACCATCTTTGAGTTCTTCTCTGCTGGGGCAGGAACTGAAGCATGTGCACAAATGTGGGCTGGAGGCTGTTTTCCCTGGGGTGGAGTTGGCTGTGAATTTGTCTTCTGCTGAAAGAAGGTGAAGGAGCACTGGAGCAGTGATATGTCTTTGGACTTTCTACCACGTAAACCATAGAAGTCCAGAGAGATGGTGGAAGACGCCTGAGCAGCACATGAAGGTCAGGGATGCACTGTGCCTGCTCCCCTGCTTTGCTGCCTTTTCTTTTGTGTCTCCCTGGTAATCTCTCTCCTGTTAGGAGGTAACTGATGCTCCTGACATTCTGCAGCATCTCCTGCATGGTCCTGCTCCCTTCTCTCTTAGTCTTAACCAAGTAGGTGAGCACCGTCAGACCTGGGTTAAAGGTGGGACTGGATGATCCCAAAGGTCTTTTCCAACCTAGCTGATGCTATGCTATGATTGTTAGATTTGGACAAGTTCAAATTAATAATTCAGGTTTTCGTAAAATCATTTGTCCTGGGTTCAGCTACAGCAGTCCTTTTTTTTTCTTCCCCCCCCCCCCTCCCCACTCCATC
>NW_009938491.1:13920-41096 GCF_000696875.1 Nestor notabilis | reverse complement strand
AAAGAGGAGGGGGGGAGTGAGCGAGCGGTTGCGTGGTTCCAGGTTGCTGGCTGGGCTTGAACCACGACAATCGGTGGTAGCAGTAGTGGTTTTGTATTATACCTTAATTGCTGGACTGCTGTTATCTCAACCTGTGGGAGTTACATTCTTTTGATTCTCCTCCTCATCCCTCCAGGAGCTGGGGGAAGAAAAAGCGGGAGGAGTGAGTGAGCAGCTGTGTGGTTCCGAGTTACTGGCTGGGTTTAAACCACATCATTTATTCCATGTTTGCATTATGAAAGCTTCTGTTTCTCTGGTTACTCCTATATGACACTGTTTCTTCATCTGCCTGTTCCAGAGAGCTCTTCACTTATGCTGTGATATTCTTGTATCTTTGAAGGATGAAAAATCGGAGCATTTTATTACTGTAATTTTGGGATTCTAGACACTAAGGAATTGGCAAAATTTGCCTTTCCATCCCATGGTAACTGCATGATTATGGGTGTGAGTTAGTCCCTTCCAACCTAGATTCCTGTAATTCTCTTTCATCATCAAGTCTCAAAAGAATTGTCCATTACTTCTCCTTTTATATTTTTTTAATTTTTTTTAATTAAACTGACATTCTGTAGAAGTAATGTTCCATGATTATTTTGCCACAGTCAAAGGTATTGTAGGAGCTATTTGATTTAGCTAGTATAGTAATAATCTGTCAGTATTTTGCCTTAAATTAACACTACTAACTAGTTGACCTTTCTGTGATTTATTTCAGTATGTTTGCTTGATTCAAAAAATCTCAATGTATTCACATTAGTAAAAATGTATTTTTAGTACAAATATGCCATGTTCATGGTCTTAAAATGACATTAGAGGGTAATTACTCTAAATATTTACTTAGTCAAAAATGTTCTAAATTACTGAATTAATTCTTGCCTTATAAATGACCCTGTCAACATTTAAGACCAGCATGACTGATGAAATGTCAACAAATGCAATTACTACAAATGGAAAAGTAGTTTTCATCCTTATGCTTTTAATGAGCCCAGTTCAAAGTGAGTTTCTTTGTACTTGCTGTGTTTCTCAACTGCTTAGAATAAAGTTGTGGCTTAGGCTTCCCATCAGTATGAATTCTTTGAAGAAAGAACGTAGGGTATGGAATTCCTTTCTTGCTTTCTTTTTTTTTTTTTTTTTTTCCCCAGACTCAGTTTTATAGGTAAATTAATTCCCTATTTTATTGATAATTATAGATCAGTTTTTGGAGATGTTAGGGTTTAGAAATCTATTTCTGCATACTTTTTTGTAGAGTACTTCTCTAGTACTGTATTAATTATAGTTTTATGGTTTTTATTAAGTTAGTTTTAAAATTCAAAAAATATTTTTCTCTGTGAAAGGAATTCCGGAGTTTGACATCTCTCTGAGCTTTTATTGAAAAGGAAAATATGTTTATTCTTGTGAAGCTATTTTTAGCTATATTACAATTCTTGGAGCTGGAGGAAGTACTGAGACCTTAACTGACAGTTGTTTTTTAAATATTACAGTATATCCATGTTTAGAGGAAGTGTCTATTACAGTTCAAAATAGCCAATTAACACAATAAGATTGGAATTTACTATTTCAAATACATCGCATCTTTGGCATTATTCTTCTTTTACTGATGCTTTTGTTTTGTTATTTTTTTTCTTATGTTTCCTGGGGAGAATGTTTTGTGCTAATTGCACTCCTAACTTCTCTTAGGTTTGGGTGAAAGCCATCAGTTATCCTCTGCTGTGTGGAAAAGAGGTTATATTCTGGTGTTTGCAGTTCCTGTGTTTCATTCATCTGTGCAGTGTGAACACCTGTAACCACTTCTGCAGCATAAACCAGGTTTAAGATAATTACAGTATCTTCACTAAAGTGTCAGCAGGGAAAGTTGCTAGCAAATGTGTAGCTTTTTGTACTAGTTCTTTCTTTTTCTTAGATAAACTGCAGTTGAATTTTTCAGAGTGTGTTGGATCCAGAGGTGAGAAGTATGTCCCTGAAACAGTAGTTACTGCTGTCAGACCATGTTCCCTGTGGTATTGATGGTGCAAATGAGCAGAGCTCATAGGAGGCGTATGAGCAGATGACCTCTGGAAGTCCCTTCCAATCTCAGCCATCCTGTGACTCCAATTGAGCATGTCCCAAATGCTTTTAGATCTGTAGAGAGCTCCTCACAGACATCTAGAAGATCCTCAGGGTTTTTGGTTTGGTTTTTTTGTGTCCATTGGTGAATAAAATAACTTAGTACTGTGGATCTGTAGTCATCAGAAAAGAAGAAATAAAGATCACTTAAAACGCCCTACTTATGCAGACTGTGCATCTGGTGCTTTCTAAGGTAGTGCCAATGACTATTTCAAGCAGGCTTAGACAACCACAATCAAGATAAATCAAAACCATGTTCTGTCGTATTGTAATTTTTTCAGAACTGTCGAACACCAGGGTACACCCCACCTATACAAAAATATAAAAATATTATCTGTAGGCTCATAATTAGTAAGTGCACTTTTTAACTTCTAGCAGGATGTCTTCATGACTAAAACTTGCTCTTATGGAACATTCAGATCAATATAACTTCAGTTCCTTTCTCAATTTCTTCCCCTCTCCCCTCCCCACTGTGTATCTATAACAACTCTTAAAAAATAAAAATATTGTGCCTTTTAGGATCACACTTTTGAGTCTGTACAGTTGCTGGCTAAGTAGAAGATGGAAAAATATGAAAATTGAATAGATGAACTCTGAGAGATTACATCATACAGCTATGTGTAGCAATTTAGGTGCTGGTTTGTGTGCATCATTGGACTGTGTCAGGCATTCAGGTCAGCAGAAGAGGGAGATGAATAGTGTTTCTGTGGAGGCTCCAAATATCCAGCTCTTGGTAAAACATGATAAGGTAAGGAAGATGCTTTTGGTTTGGTGATGTGGTTTGTCATTGTTTGTAATTTCTTTTTTTTTTTTTTTTTTAAATTTTCGGATTGACAGTAACCTGCTGCTCTTCATGCTCTTGTATATCTCCCTTTGGAGTATGTTAAACAAACAGCCCAAGGCTCACTGAGTCTTTGAGCAACAATAACAGCTACTGTTTGTTTTAGGTTCTTTGCATGTGTGTGGGTTTTTTCTATGTAATTCATAATGTCTTCCGTGTTGAATCTATATTTTTCTAGCAAGTATGACTACTATTTGTGAGTGCTGTTGTGAATGTGAGCAAAGCTGCTGTTTACCTGCTGACACTGTTTTGAATGGCTACAGCTTTGCCAGAATTGACTTCTGATGTGGCTGTGCTTATGTTATCATGTCCTTTGTCTGTTTTGGATAACCAGTTTCGTTTAAACCATTTATTCAGATTTTTTAAGTTAAACTGAGTTGCTTCAGCTGAAGTCCTGTCTTATGAAGTAGTGTTCTGCACCTCACTTCTTAGCAGGAAAAGGTTGCTAGAAGGGCTGGAGTGGTAACATTATGAAGAATTGCAAGTGTTTGGGAAAAAATGTGTATCTGCCCTCATCTGCAGCCTAAGGACCAATATATACTTAGATTCAGAAATAATATATTATCAGACTGAAAAATTTTTACAGGTCTTCCCTTTATCTGAGTATTGTTCTGTCCAAACAAATTTTTGCCTTTGTGCTACTTGCATCAAAATCTGTTTTAATAATTGCTAAAATACTTTTCAGGTGATTAGCAGAAATCAGGAGAAAAAGACTAAGTGCAGTATGGCTGCATCACAAATCATGGTTATCAACCACCTTCGGAAAAGCATTTAAAAAAAACCCAAAACAACCAAACCCACAGTGTATATATCTTCAGCTTCAAAGCCATGTAACTTGCAAAATTAGAACCTCCCAAGGATCCTGATTGGAACGCCTTCAGGCAGGTAGCAATCTACAGTCACATGGATGAAATAAAACTGGATAGTTCTGACTTTGAAAATAGCCTGAAATCCTGTCAGCACATCATTAAAAACCCTGTAGAATCAGATGCAGCAATTTGATAATTTGTTCTGTTTGGGTTTTTTGGTCTTTTTTTGTGTGTTGTGGTGTCATAGGTCTTATAAAAAATTCTCCCCATTTTCACCCAGACTGGTAAATCAGGATTGTCATCTAAGCCTGGGGATGCTGACTATGTAGCTCTGTGGAAAACTATCCAAGGGATGATACCTGTTATTCAAAGAATAAAAAATGCTAGCAGTATAGGTAGAAACAAGGAGTGACTTATTCTACAATCTTAGTAAGATTATAGTAGCCAAAGGCAATGAAACTTAGTCCAAAGTCCATGAAAGCATTGTTTTCATTGGTTTCAACAGTTTGGTTAGGGAAAAAGCAAAAATCAGAAATTTGCAATGTGTTATGAGTTCCTTTTGAGAATGTGTAGGAATTACTTTGAGTTTAGCTTTAGAAGCTGACCAGATCTTTCTCTTGTGAAATGTTATTTACTGTTACATTTCATACTTAGTGTATTACAAGACTATTGCTATGTTAAAGTGCTGGAATTGAAGTGGTCAAGACTGGTAAATAGTGGGAGAAAAGTATTATTGCTTTCCAGATGAGAAAACAAAGTAGACAGTTGTCTTTCCAAAGAATTACATGGTTGCATGGGTCATAAATACAGTGAAATGTAGCATTCAGCTTTCTTCTTTGAGTCTCAATCTAAATGGATAATCATAAACTTCTCATTCTTCTGAAAATAACTAAGATAATGAAAACAACCAAGAATTTTAGCTCTAAGATGTCATGTTGAGCTACTCAAATATACCTTTAAACATTTATGTCATTGGTAAGGCATAGTTCAAGGTGCATTTCTCACAGATCTAGGACATTTACATAAACTGAAGATCTGCTTCTGTATTTTTTCCAAAGACTAACTGTGCAGTTAATAATCAGATAATGAAAAAGCACAGTACTGTAGAGTACATACTTTTTCTCAATGTTGTTTTCTTCCAATTTAAAATTGCCACTGATTTTACTAGGTTATTTTTATTTTTTTTTTATGATGGCTCATGTTTGGAAGAGAAGAGCTAGCTTGCTTCTCCTGATGTTTTTCCTGTTTAGTTCTAAGCTGATAATAGAGTGATATTTATTGTTTAATGTCTTGGTTTGCTCATAGCTGCCTATAGAGAGGCATAATATTTTACAGAGCCAGATGGTTGTGCATCTTGCATCTGTAGTAGGCGCAAAATTAGCATCTTGCAGAAATACTTTTTTTCAGTGTCTTGATAAGTTTGCGTATCACTAGATCTATGTTTGGGTTTTTATCAGGCAGAAGACAGGGATAGTTTGCTTTTTTCTTAAAAACAGATTTTTTTTTTTTTTTTTTTTTAAACTTTTAACTTGGTTTCCTGTGGAAATTTGTCTTATGAGATCACACCACCAATCACTTTGTGGTGCTTTATGCCTGAATTGATTTGAAACTACTGGCTATTTTTAACCAAATTTGAAACAGTAAAGTCTGAAAGCTTTCTAAACAACTACTGATTTGTCAATCAACAGGGATCGAGGTCTAGACTAATCATGCCATATGGTGTTTTTTCACTGGTTAAACATAACTTAAATTCCTACCAACAATAACAAAAAAAAAATCTTCATGCCTATAAAATGGTAAGTTGGAGATTTCCTGTTAAATTTTAGGATTACCAGTCACATTATCTGAAGACTTGGTCAGCTAGCTGAAGTAATTCTTCCAAGATTATGCAATTCTTAGGTGTGCTGTAATAAGAGTATGCTAAATTTCTCAGTAATACTTACTGATAAGGAAGTTTTGAATGAAAGGAAGCAGGTTTTTATGGATTCAGTCTGATAAGAGGAGTCTGCATATGGCCTTTGAGCAAATAGTATGGTAAATCTGGCATTAGGGCTCAGAATTAAATAAAAAAATACATGTGAAGTGTTGCTTCAATGCAATGTTGCTGACAGTGTTCAAGGCCAGGTTGGACAGGGCCTTGGGTAACATGGTCTAGTGTGGGGCATCCCTAGACAAACTTAAGGTCCTTTCCAACCCAAACCATTCTATGATTCAATATAAACTCCCACGGGGGTGGGAGCCAAAAATGTTGCAGTGTTTTTGACACACTAATTATCTGCAAGCAGAGTTATGTTCATGAGGGTAGCATCTGTCCAACCCTCCTTTATTCTATTCCGGATCATGTATTATTTGTCCTCCCACAGCTGTCATAAAAGTGGCATAAAGTTGGCATAATCTTCATGTCATCTGTTCTGGCAGTTTCCAGAGAAATTTAATCCTTTTCTCACATCTGATCTTGAATGTGTTTATACTGCCATGCAATCCGATAGCACATGGATTATGCAACTGCAACCTGATTGTATTTAGCCGCCACCTTTGAATAGGTTTACTGTGAGCTCTTTGTCTTTATGATGTTAAACCCAAAGAATGTAACAGGAAAAGTCTTTAAACATGAATCATAGTTAATAACAAACCATCATGAATCTTTGAATATTGCCTATAAAAATGGAGTATGTGTTTGGGCAAAGATTCCCTCTTTTCACTTACAGATAAACTTCCATCCTTTCATTTACACAAGCTAATAGAGCATTGTCTGCTTTCTCTGCAAGGAGAAATTGGTGGTTTAAGGGTTGGCATTTAGATGAAAGCAGACAAGAGTTTCATTATAAATGCGGAGTTCAATGGAGAATTACTTGGGAAGAAAGGAAGGCAACTTTTAAAAATGAATTCTGGAGTTAAGGGAAGTCTGCTTATTGTTCAGAACAGACTCAGTTTCAATGAATTGTCCAAAAAAAAAAAAAGATGTTTCACCATTATTTAGAAGTAGTAAAACTTGAGACAACTTGAGTAAATTAATGGGATGGTTATGCCTCAATGTTTTGATCTACTTGATAGAGCTGTTCTCATTTTTGCATTGGCAGCTCTATGAGCATTTTGTGTCACCACCTGCCTTGCCCTTAAAGAACAGAAACTTTTAACAATACTTCAAATACTATGATTCTTGTGATAAAGTCATATGACAAGATATCACTGTTAGTCTTTTTGCAATATCCTGGAAAAATAAAACAGCACTAAACTGTTATAATAGGTTTAAATGTAAGTAGTTTTGAGAATTATATACTAATATCTGGACAGAGATTTTAAGCCTGTTATTGCAACACAAGTGTAAGTTATAGTTCCATGCCCAGTGATGAAAAACTTTTATCTTTTTAAATTAATGATTAAAAGTACATATATAAAAATTACTTCTTATCAAGTAAAACAGTTTAAAGATTTATTTTTTTTTTATTTCACTGAAGAATCGTTGAGTTCTCCTGCTGATTTTATACTGATGCCTAGAATGAATAGAAAGAATAGAAGTACATCTCCTTTGAATAAGTAATGTAATTTTTTTTTTTTCACCTGCAAGGTCAAACAATATTGCACTGTACCTCTTTTGTAAGGTTCAGATTTATTAGCATGTTATTTATGGCAGTCCTAATTATTCTTTAAGTGTAACAAACAAATTGCATTTTTACAGTTTCAGTAGTTAGTTGTGTTACAGAGCAGACCACTCATTGTCACACTCGAGAAACTAAGATTTTATGAAAATTCTAGTTGCTCGTGGTTTTACCAAGTTGTGTCAAAACAACTGATTTATTATTCTGAGCCAAATTGTGGCTTTTAACATGGATTTTCTTCACATTAGGTGGAAGATGTGGTAATTTTTTTAAGCCAGTCTAGATTGGAAAAACCGAGGTTTAAACAACGCTGATTTGTCTGTAACTGGTTGACACAAGTTTTCAAAGTCTGTATCAAGTGTAAGAATTCTAGACAGGTTTCAACATTTTTGAAAATAAAAACCAGTTCAGACTGATGGTTTTTGGAGCTGATTTTTCCCTCCCTCCTACTAATCTCAATTTAAACAGTCGCAAGGATTTCTGATACTCACTACAAAAATCAGAGTGGTTTTGGTTATTCATGCAACTTCAGTTACAGAGTTTGAATAGAGTTTTGTATTTTAGGGATTGACATCCATATATAATGCCTTGCACACATGTGGCTGAAGAGGTCAGTCATGTTTAGTATTCATGTAGCAAGTATATCCTGATTTCTTTACCACTAATTTTAGATGTATCAACTTTACCGTAAATGGTTTAAATATGTAATTTTACTTTAAGGCAGTTTCTTGTTTTTAAGCCAACAGATAAATAGAAAGACTTTATTTTTAGACTACTTTAGGAATCTTGAACACAGTTTTTTTTTGTTTTTTTTTTTTCCCTCCTTAAAAAGCAACTAGTAATTTACTCAGTTTTTCTTAGAAATGGTACCATCTCCATAATTGTATGAAATATGAGTTGCATCATTTCCAGGTTCCACATTTTTAAATCCTCATGCAAAGTTTATCTCCCAACAAATGCACTGGAAAGTTTTTAGCTCTAGTCATTGAATTATCTCCAAAATCACTACTTCTGTAGCCCTCTGTGCTTTGCAGAAGGATATGTTTTTTATATTTGTTTCATTATCAGGGTAACTTCTTGCAGCGACGATGTTCTTCATTTAGTTTATAATAATAATAATATTTACTTTATTTGTAATGGGAATGCCTGAGCCACTTCCTACTGAATAACATTTATCATCAACAGAATGTATAAAGGGACTCTTCAAAGACTTTTCTGATTTCATCATCTGTGGGCACATATTTAAATGCTTTTTCAGATCAACTTATTATTCTGAAGTAAGGAAATTCCCTCAATCATTCCCCCGTAATTGTGTATTTATTGAACTGAATCTAGTTAAGAAAAGCACTGTACTGTGATTGACTCATGCATACATTTTACAGGAACACCATTCTTCATATGAATATTGACATAAAGACTTTTTTATTTGTATGTGTTGCAGTGCATTCGAACGTAGTTGTGAAATGAACATTTAATTAATTTATCTTTTTATCTCCCCAGGAGTTCATGATCTTCAGTCTTCTGTGTGAAATCAAGTGGTACAAAAGTGAGCTAAGAAATATTCTCGCTTGCTGCTTATTCAGCGTGTTAGAATTAGATCTCTAGGAAGCAAGTGGCTTAATATGCTGCCAAATGGGTGCCAAGTCACACAGCTTCTTGGGCAGTTTCTGTTTATCCAGAACACTGTTTTCAACAGGGTCCCATACTGGGAGGTTTTCTGCCTCAGTAGGTATCACTTTAAGGAGTCTAATTCCTGTTCATAGTCATCAATTACATCCTGAAGAAACACTTTGGTTTTTGCTAGCTGTAATTACTTGCTCACTTTACACAACTTTGGAAAATAGTGTTGAACTGCCTTTTTTTCTATTTTTTTTCCTTTTTTCCCAATTTTTTAAAAAAAAAAGGTTAAAAAGTAATATTAAGCTGATCTGCTGTACCATCTTAAGTCACACCAAGGAACTGGTGAATAGTGAAGGAAGCTGGCATAGATTTATACATCTCGTGGCATAGGAGCTATCCTTTATTGAAAATACTACAAAAGTTGTATGGTATAATTCTTCACAAGCTCCATTTTTATTTGCATGGTGTTCGCTATGGAAAACTCAAAGCTTTAAACATACGTGTCACATTCATGACTGAGGTTTGTAAGAAATAATCATGTACATCTCTTTACAGGCTTTAAACTGTTATATGTTTTAATGTAAAGTACGTTTCTGAAGCTGTATCTCTTCCAGTACTTATCTTCTCACAACAAAAAAAGAGAGGCATGCTGTTGCTAAGTAGAATTGTTGTATACCAGATTTTACTGGTAAAAAAATCAGTAACGTGTAGTATCTCATGTTTAAATATTTATGAGGAACTAATAATTAATCACTAAATTATCCATGTAAATGAATTTTTACCTAATTAACAGTGTATTTTTAATATTCTACCTTTGAGATGTGTAAGTAACATTTCTTTTCTGATGGGGGGGCAAAGGGAGGAATGAGGAAAAGTTTTGTTTTATTTGTTTTCCCTTTCTTAGTGTTGTCTCTTAGCCTGTCAGTTGAGCAGCACTAAAAGCTCTTCTGGAATCTAACCCACATTTTTTTTAGAGCACAAATAGATCCATTGTAAAAGGCAATTGCTTACAAAACACTGATGACAAGAAGGGTAGAAATGAATTTTTGTTGTAACATCTAGTTACTCAGGCAGGTAAGTTAGTGTATTCTGTGTTGTAGCCTCTGTTTCATAAGCTATCTTATATTGTAATGGTAAATGGAATTTTAATGCTTTTCTATCATTCATACTACTAAATGTACAGTTTTTTAAAAGATTTCCTTTTCTCAATAGAAGTCCCAGTATTGACTGGTGGAATTCTTGCCCTCAGAGGGACCTGTTTTGTACCACATGAGCCACAGAACATTGAAGAGTTCCTCACCAAGAGAAATTATCCTACATGTTGGGCCTTCTGAGCTTTGAAATCCTTACAGTTGTAGATTTCTGTGTTAGTCAGTCTGTGAAAAAATTAAGTAAGTGCAGTAGTATCTGCAGAGGAACACAGACTAGGATAAAGGCAGAAAAACATGTACAGGAATAGCAGTTAAAAGTCATGCCTCATGGATATTTTGTAATTACTTAATTTTTCAAAAAGTGAGAGAAGTTTGAAATACACTTCAGAGCAAGTTTATTTCTGACATTATTGTGTTACGTAGGGTGACATCTAACCTAGTTGAGAATAAAAGGAAATTACCTCAAAGTAAAGCCACTGCATCGCAGCTGTTTGGGTTTTATTTTCATTTTTCTTTTGCTTTTATATTTAGAGTGCACTGATATATTGTGTGTGATGGGCAGGGTGGGCAAAAGAAGAATTTATATTTAAATAGCTGATTTCAGATTTGTATCAGGAAAATAATTTGGTTTCACAATCAGTGATTTAGTCCTAGCTGAATACTTTTTAGAGTATTAGGAGTAATGCAGCTCTCAAGCAGTCTTTGCTGATAACTGATGTCAGTAATTTTTGGAAAGCTGTGATAGAGGATTCTGAACCTGAATATCAATACTGTTGACTTTGGCATTTGTCATAGTTAATTAGGGGCTTATATATGTGTGTGTGTGTGTCTGTATACATGTTCTCAGCCCAGTGTAGACATTTGTCTGAGAAGGCTTTCATGCATTCTAGTAGTGCTACATCATGGCAAAGTAATAGAAACTGCAAATCTCACTTTCCTACTCATGTGTTAATTTTTATTTCATGTATAATATTGCTCAGTTTTATATAAACTCTTAAATTTTGAGTGATCTAGTGGAGGCTATTCTGTAGTTTTTTGTGTTTGGAATTCTTTTTGCTCAAATGAATACTTTTTTCTTTTAATATATAGTTATTATTTTAAACAAAAGCTGTCCTGTAAGAGAGATTCGATCTGTATTTTAGTTATTGCTTTATCAACCGTTTGAAAGAAAATTCCAATTTTGCCATCATTCCAGGTAGATGCTTTGACGAGTGATGAAGAGGGTGGAAACCACTTTCTTCTCTGTTTTTGTGTGCAACTGTTCACATGCTGAACATATGGATTAGTAAGAGTTACAGAAAACTATCTAGTATGTGAATGTGTGAATTATTTTGGGTGTGGATTCTGGCCTTCTCCATACTGTCTGCAACTAGATAGTTTTAAGGGTAGGTTCAACAGTAGGAATGTAGGTGCCCTGGAGATCTTATTTCTAAAAGTCGACATACTCCGATGTCACCAATATATGAGAAACAATTCAGCTTTTAGAATTGATGAGCAGAGTGGAGTTTATAGCCAAGAAGCAGTATATGCTCGGCATATACTCAATGCTGCATTAGGCTGATGCTACTTTTTTTCCAATTATATAGTCCTAAATATATTTGTACTGGTTCACAAGGAGTTAATTTGAATAGCTCTGGCTATAGTACAGTATATATGTGTATTAAGAGTAATAAAAATTTTAGTGGTTATGATGAAGTAGATAATAGGAATCTTCACTGTAAATTTCTTTGGAGACTGAAAGTTAAACATGTTGTGCCCTTTCACCTCCATACAAGGAACTGAATTTTCCTGGCTCAAGTTATGAGGTCTTGCTCTTTAATAAGGATTTTTAAGTGCTAAGAAGGGTAAACAATGTAGTAGAGATGACTTTTGAACTGTAGACTACCAGTGTAGCAAGTCCTGTGCATCTGCTGATAAGCTAAAGGATTTTAAGATAAATTCTCAACTGTTTATACAACAAAGTTCTCGGTCTTCTCAGCAGTTTCCTTCCATTATGTTTATTTCCATTGTGAAGGCATTCTGATTTTGGACATTTGCTGAAATTTTCACTAAGGTTTATATTGTTGTGTGGAAAACTAACACGAAGTATTTCTATATTTCGCAAGGAAATGCTTGGCATGATAGAATGTCTTGTCAAAATGTTTAAGAAAAATAGGTAAGTTGCACTAAAATGTACTTTATATTATTGTGTTACCTTATTGTTAAGAATTTTTTTTGACGAGTGGAATACTAGTTGCTTTCAAGCAATTTTGTTAAATCTTATGGTTAAAGTGTGAGAAATGCAGAATGCAGTGTGGTAATGGTTAGCATAGGTTTCCAGTAACTTTCATCTCTAAAACCAGAAGGGTAAAATCTGCCTAAGAATCTGTGTAATAATTCTGTCACAAGAAACAGAAAGCTAAAACCCTATGGGTTATTTCAAGCATATTCTAATTACAATTTCTGTCATTTTTAATGCCAAACAATGGGAGGACTGCATAATAAATTGAGATACATGAAGCTAAGAGCTTAGTGAAGCTGGAAGATATTTGTAAATGCTTGTTTTTTCCTATGTTTAGTAAGACAAAATGGTATGACCAGTAGTCAGTAATGAAAACCTCTAATGAGTGCAAGTAGAGATTCTCATCCAGACCAAGCTCTCAGTGGTGAAGCCATTTGTATGCAATTACTCTGCCTATTTTTCTTAAGGAAAAAAATGCAGCTGCTATACACTGCTGATAGATTTGGACAAGATACATAGCACAGAATTCTACTTTACAAGCCTCCTGAACCATTAAAAGCTGACAAGTGAGACATCTTTCACAGAATGTAAACACGGTTATTTGGGAGACAATTTTTCTGGTATGTGAGCAGCAGGTCTGTCACATTTTAGTGTTGCTTGTCTCTGAGAAAACATGGGCACGTAGTTAGGAATGGGTGCAGAAATGGCAAAACCATTGAAGATAAGTCACTGAAAGATAGTGATATTTCTGGAACAGTTTGAGCATGTTGTATCAATGTTGTTATACATGATCTACAACTACAGTGTTACTGTGATAGAATTTGCCTTTCATTACTGTACTAGAAGGAGTAGGTGTTATGCCCCTAAAACGTAAGAACATTAAGAGTATGCATTGGTAAAGCACCTTTTTCCAGAGGTGGTTGGGTGCAAGAAGTAATGGGCTGTAATAAATTTCACAAACAGAAAATAATGTTGGGGGAAAATATAGCATTTACATGCACATGAATGATTATACAGAGGAGGGAATACCAGTATGATAACAGGTGGAAATCATAGCATTTTTCCGTACTGTTCAACCATTTTTATATTACATTTGTGTTCAAAGATTATTTCTTCTATATTCCCTTGCTTCTCTGAATCTGGAACATGAATTGTTGTAACAGTGAAAGGCAACAGAAAGTTACTAAACATACGGGTTTTTGAAACATAGCTTGGCTCCAATTGCTGCATCCTACAGATAAACACAACCATAGATTCAAGATTTCTAAACTCCTTTTCCCATCTGAATATAGAACTTTTTTCCTCTAGTGTGGTTAGTTGGCACAGTTTGAGATGAACTGTGTGTATTATTTACAATGTAGAATTCTTGTAGGAAGCTCACTGCTAGTAACATATCCAGTTACCATCAAGGAGATCGTAGCAGAATTATGAACAGAAGATACAGACATTAAATGGAAGGGGTTTCCTGGGTCATCAGATCCAATTCTATGCTTTCACAGGCAAGTACATCAGATAATCATTTACATAATTGTATGGAACATCATCTAAAGAACAGTATTACTTTTTTTTTTTTTTTTTTGTCCCTTGTTGTTCTTTGCAGAGGACTGGCTGAAACAATTTCACAATGGCTAGAAATATTTTTCAACTGTGTTCAGCTGTGGACATCATGCACTTTTGACAAGGCTGTTTCTGGCGGAACACATACTAGCATTCCTTTTTTTTCCTGTGTGCTTTATAATCTTGATTTACTTACAGCTACTTTCAGTAAACTCTGGTTTTTCTTTCAACGTCATTTTGCTAACTCAAGGAGGACAGGTTCATCTAACTTTCTCTCGTGCGACTCAATGTAAACAATATAAATCTTACCTTTTTTACTGTGGCAGTTACTATTTATTTACTGAACTAGCATCTTTGGAAATAAAAGTACCCTGTGACAAGATAATTGTCTTTAAGCTGGTATGGCTTTAGAAGAAGTGGTATACTGCTAGCTTCATATTAAAAAAAAAAAAAAACAACAAATTTTATATAAAGCTTACATTATAACCATGACGTGCAAATTGTGGCTAGCTTTGTCAATGCCTATATAGTCAGGCAAGCTATTGAGATAAGCTCAACCCAGACTCAGATTATTGCTTGTTCACTGTTCAATTCTAAGTGGAGAAAACCTGTTTTTATTGTTCTCTGAAGGCTGTAGAAGTGCTGCTGTCATTGCCAGCACCATCAAGGGTATGCCATTGTTCAACTTTTCAGCCATGAATGAAGCCCTTGGCAAAGTGATTGACACCTGCAGACTGAGTCATTGGGTCCCTGAGCCTGTAACATCACTAGTAATTTAGTTACACAGATAGGTAAGAGCTTACTGGGAAAAATACTAAGATAGACAGGAATGGAGCAATGAGATTTTGTCAAATCACATTTTTTTTCCCTCTCTAATCATCTGGAGGGTTTTTTTATAAGTCTTGTTTTGAAATAGACTACTTAAAGTAAGTGTCAGAAATTGGTTGCTTCATAGCTTTATGTAAATATAGTTTGTATTGTGGAATTTTTGGACAGTTTTCAAGATGGTTAGCTACTTTGCAGAAGTGTCTTTCAGGAAGTATGTGCCAAAATAATTAGTACATTATTTCTGCTGCCACTTCAACATTGTCTTGGTCTTGCAGATTTGAGGAACTAAACTTCAGCTTACTAAGTTTATATTCCCATTCAAGGATGCGATATGTGAATGGAACAGGTTGGAATAACAGGCCAGGCCGCACCTTTAAATCTTGTGTGAAATGCTCTCTGTAATCAGGTATGATCTTAAGAGCTCAAGATTCCATACTTCTTGTGGCCAGAGGATAACAGAACCTTTGATCATTTAATAGTTATGCTGAACACAGTTAGGTGATGAGTTCTGGAGATTTTTGTGCCCTTTCCCAATCCCCAGGATCCATCAGCCAGTTTTCTGAAAGGCTGGTCTCATGGCTAAATTTCACCAACTTGCTGCCTACTTTCTGACTTGTCTGAACTGATGCTGAGCCATATGCATATGCTGAATTGTACTGCCTTCCACTCTTCACAGTTCCTTTGGCACCTGAGAGTAGATTTAAGTGGTATCCATACCAAATAACTTTGATTTCACTGATACTCTGTAACAGAGGTGAAAACCCTGCTTATTTTCTCTTTGTCTGGCCTCCCCCTGAAATAGTTTCCTCCTCTACTTACAGAACACTTCTTTATCTTAACGTTATTGCTGCATTTCCCTGTCTTCAGCACAGGTTAGCTTCTGTTTCCACAAGAATCAGTTTTGAAGTGATGCAAAAAACCTTCCACTTTTCCCTCTCCTTCCTGCTTTCTTGACGCATACATACCTGGAGCCAGGTGGGGGCAATGACTTACTCAGAAATCCACTACAATCGTCTCTAAATTCCAGAAGAGAATTACAAAAATAAGGAAACACTTTAAAGCTTCAAAACAGAAGTCAGGCAGGAGAATTCTACCCTTACAGGTTGTTCAAAGGCTGTATGAGGACATCATATTGGAATCTGGGGATCAACACCTACAATTTACTGAAGAAAGGCTTACTTTTAAAACCTTTATGACTACAATGGTATTGAGGAGAAGTGACTGGCATATTTGTAAGAATTTTGCCCATGTTCGGATGAAGAATGGATCAAAAATTCACGTAGATTAAATACAGAAGGAAAGAAGTTTGAGGGGCGAACTAGCAGAAAGAATCAAAACAATAAATGCATCAGGAAGCTTGCCAGAGACTCTGTAAGATGCACTTAATGAGCCAGGAGCACTCAGAAGATAAAAGCATTGCGAAGACAAGAGCATTTCACATTGATGTAGAGTTCAGGAAACTGGGAAGATTCCTGCTTTGAGAGAATCCTTATCAGAGAGGCTGTCTGAAAAAGGAGAGGGAAGAAGTGTTCCAGGTGCCCAAGCAGATACTCCACTGAAGCCCATGGAGGAGACCACACTGGAGCAAAATACCTACACTGTATGCCAGAGCAGTTGGACGTTACCTGAAGGACCTGCAGTGCTTAGAGGTAGGCCATGGAGTATCAGATTTTTCTGACAGTTTATGTTAGCCTTTGGAGGAAGCTGTCCCTGGTTTATCCTGAAAGACTGCAGCCAATGGGAAAGACACATGCTGGAGCAGGGGAAAAGTGTGAGGAAGGAGCATCAGAGTGTACAGCTTACAGACTAACCACAACCCCCATTCCCTGTCCCTTCTGTACCTTGAAAGGAACAGGAGCTGGGGATGATGTTTTACCTTTTGTCTTTGTTTCTCACCATTCAACTCTATTTTTAATAGGCACTATATTAAATGGATTTATCCTTGAGTTTGTTACACCTGTGATAACTGGTAAATGATCGACCTGTCTGTATCTTGACCCATGAGCTTTTTCATCTTAATTTTTTCCCCCCTGTCCTGTTGAGGAGGGAAAGTGAGAGAGCAGCTGGCTGGGTGAGAGCCTGACAGCTGAACAAGGTCAATCCACCAAAACTATTTGAGGGTTATAGTGCAGAAAATCCCACGTTCTCTAAGCAGACACATGTAATTGGAAACACAGCTGGTATTTATAGTTCTCTGCAGCAAGAAAACTTTGACACCCAACAGATTTACAGCCCCATGACAATCAGTATCTTTACCTGAAATTATAATTGTAATTTCTTTATTTACTATAAAGCAGAAGCTAGCTGTTATCTGACACAAGTGACATGGACAGTGAAGTTGGTATCAAAGCAATTTTTAGGTTTCTCTAGGGTTTCAGTGCAGTGAGAAGCATTATTTTTTAGATTAATTGTCAGTTGTTTTTCTGAATGGTAATCGAACATTCTGAAGTTGCATTTATTTTTGGACTAGTGCACCTTTTGCAAATCGCATACCTCATGCTGAGAGAGCTGTACAAGAAATAAGATATTTGCAACTGGAGAAACTGAGCAAGTTCTTTTTGTAGTAATGGCACCCATACTGTGAGATTACCTTTCTTCAGTTGATAGAGATTTACTGTAGTTCTGAAACATAATGGAATGATGCAGTTAATTGGTTAGCTTTTGCTGGCTTGAAGGTACCAAAAAGATAAGTCTTTTCATATTGCTCAGGATAATGTTGAAGGTTTTCTGAGGAATTATATGTTTCGAACATCTGGGTAAGGGGTAATTGTTTCTGAACAGTATTGGCTTAAAAAAAAATGCAGAGTAATCTAATGAAACAGTAAAAAAAAGAAAGAAAAGAGTTTGTGCATACTATCTAATGTAAGCTATCATGCAGCACCATCATTCAGTTTTCCCCAAAATAATAAGTGTAGTTTGAGCTAAAATTTACTATTATTTTTGTGAAAACAAATGCTGCTTTTGAGCATTTTTTCCTCATTGAAAATAGATTTTAAGTAGCTCAAAAACTGAAGCTAATATTTTTAAAGTGCTGTGCAAAACCAAAAAAAAAATCACATTAACAGTGCACATTTCATTATAAAAATGCACCATCGGCACTTTATTCTCCTAAAATGTAAAACAGAAAATGGCTCATATCATGAAGTTATTCACTGCTCTAGACAGCCTAAAAAGATTAATATTTATGCAAAGGTTTAATCCCATCAAAAGTTATAACGTGATTGATATCACCTTTACCACGAATTAGAAAAGCATCCACAGTAGATATGTTACATGGTGTTCTAAGTCACACACTTGAAAATATAATTGTCAGCAAAATTTCTACTGTGTCTCTGCGTAAGACTGCTACGCCTTATCGTATGTTGGCACTCTAAACAATTGCTTGTGTATTTTCCTGAGTAGCACTAAAAAAACATACTTTTTTTTTTAAAAAAAAAAAAAAAAAAAAAAAAATTATGCAGGATTAAAGGATTAGGACTATTTTTTTCTATCCTTACGGATCATGGATAGAAAATGCAGCTAGACCAGCTATATTGAGAATTCCTTATTGTGTTCTTAAAAATTAAGGTTCCCACCCTATAATCTTGCTTTTATTTCAGTAAGCCAGATGGTCGTCTTGTGTATTGTATTAGATTAGATTAGCAGCTGATGGTGCTAAATAATCAATGGTACTCAAAGCCCAAGTTTGGGGCAAGAAATAGAAGATAATGACTTCCATGAGAAGATGCAGAATTTCAAATTTAAAGAGAATACTACTATAACAGTTTGGTACTTATAAGTGTTTCTAAAAGAATGGTTTTCACAAGTCCAGTACATCCTTTGATTGTGCACCCACAATTAGTGGATTAGTAGGTGCTAATTTTCAGATAAAAAGATTATTTGGAACTGTTTTGAGTTCCCAGTCTTTAACGTTACTGCAGTGAGGTACTGAACTTCCATTGCAATTCCGTGAGCATCTAGACGCCTTTGAAATTTTGGTTGAGATATATATATGCCTGGGGAGATGTCAGAAAAAGATGTTGATAGACTGAATTGAATATAAGAAAATGTGTCAGAGCTGGTTGTAGGTCTTTGAGTCACCAGTGAATCGAATGTAGTTGTGATCCTGGAATAGATTAGCTAATTGAAAGCCTGTAAAGGGAGAGGCAGAGAATACAAATGGCATCATAAAGCTATGCCATGTAGAGACAACTAAGTTATTCCTGAACCAAACAGACTATGAAAAGCAGGGCATACTACCACAGGCAGAATGTTGTGCCAGTGTAGTTGTAGTGCTTCTCCTGTCAAACTAGATAGCCTGGATACCCCTGCATTCCACTGTTTTGTCAGGTATTGTTTTGAATGATGCAGCACAGGCAAAAATTGTCTGTTGTCTCTGTGGCTCGGTGCCTTCATGAAAAGGACAGGTATTTTGATACTTGGCTCAGTTTTTCTCTTCTTTTAGCACAAGGAGGCTAGGCAGTTGAGTCCTTAGGGAAAAAATCATTTTGATACATTCAGCCATGACTTTTTCTGTCTGTTTAGAGGGCATGTATATAGCATATAGATGTATGGATAACTCTAAATGCTCAAATAAAATTGTGAAATGACACTTAATGGATTTTGTTTGTAAGCTACATCTTATGCTACATCTTGTGGCCAAAGCCACAAGTATAACAGAAGTTAAACTGTGCAGATGAGGGATCTCAACAACAGTCTTGCAAAACAGTAAAGCTACTACCTGAGTGTTAGGAAACCATGTTTAATGGATTTTGTTTGCAGCTACATCTTAAAATAAGATGCGGTAAACTGATTCCATTGACACAAATAGTATGATGAGGAAATACAGCAACCTTAGCAATATTAGACAGTATAAATTCTTTCAAGTTTTCGTATAAAGAAAGAGTAAGGTGAGGGTTTGTTTAATCAGGTGTGCATATCTCTTTGTCTTTCTCTATGTGGCTGTACACATCACTACCAGAGCTGTGCATTTAAAACAGTCCCCATATTTTTCTGATAGTTATAGCTTGCAGTACATCTCCTTATAGAACTGTGCAATGTTGCATGTGTTCCTCTAATCCCAATTAAATTGGGGAATTGGAAGAGTTACACAATATGGTCATCTGATGTTAAGAAATGATTGTATTGGAGGCTTAGAACTTTAAGTTTTTTCTGCTTTATTATTAGCCAGTCTTAATGGCACATCTGACACTGTGTTAGAATTTAAACTTTTTTTAATTAAGTTTCAGTAAAATGGAACATACAGAGATCATTGGCTTCCTCAAACATAGCTTCATAATCCTTGGAAAGAATCACAGATTACTGAGCAGTGCTGTGTGGACTAATATGGGCTAATAATGCCTTTCATAAAGGGTAGATGTATATAGCAGCATTGTAATAACTGCTATTTTTTCTAAGGAATATCCTTATATGTAAATATTGTAGCCTAAATGCATTTTCAAAATATGATCTTTATTTAATTTGTTAAGAAAAATAATTCTTTTTTCCTGGTAAAGAGTATCACATGTACCTTAGGGGGGCAGAAGTATGCTGGAGAGCTTCAGAGGCTATCACCTTAGATTTCAGCTAAGAAAAAGTGATCGGTCTTCATCAAAGATCAAAAAAATTCAAAGGAGAAGAGTGTGTCACACAAATTGGCATTTGAAACTATTATCAGAGAAAGGCCCCTTTACAATACAGTTAGCAGAGCATTAAGATAATTATTTTCATAGTGACAATTAATCAAGTACCATGACAAACTGCATCAGCATAAGAATCTTCAGCCAAAAGTATTCTTCCGGCACTTTCCTGGTCTCCAGTTAAGAAGCAGAAAGTCTATTTTGATTATTCCAGCCTATTTGAAATCACACTGAAAAGTGTCCTGGAGGTCTCCTATCATGTACTTTAACAGAACCAATACTCACCAATATGCTTTGGAGAGTGGGGCAAAAATGGCTGCAGTAGAACTTACATTTCATTTTGGCTCCTGCCCGTCCTCTTAAAGATCTCATTGTGTTACAGTTTTATTGTGTTATTTTTCTCCATGCCTATAATTTTATCATCTTTCAGAGAATCTCTGGAATTTAAAATAGGCTGAAAGCTTAAACCCTGATTTTGCTTATCTCTGTCAGTGTTTACTGGTAGGTGTATAATTTAATTCATGATTTTCTTATCTGCCAGGATCAAGGAAGTTCTGTTTCAGTTCAGTTCAGTGGAAAATCAAGGAAACCATTGCTAACTCTTAAATTGAATGTATTGAATCAGGTCCACGAACAAGCAGCACACACAAAGCCAGGCTAAGGTAAGCACGGAGCACTCGGGCAAAAACTGTGACCACCCCCGTTGGCACTGTTCTTTTCTGTGTGTCAAACATTGGGAAAAGCAAATGGTTTTTGAGGCACCATGAGGCACAGTAGTGTAGAATTCAGAGCTAATTTTGAATGCAAGGAAGTTTTGAATCTTAAAGGAACCTGTGCATAATAAAAATTTGTGCATTGTCACTCATGTAGATATGCCCTTGTCCCCTTTAAAAAACCAATAAAGTATATATAGTGATCGTCTGAATGTGTAGTTCCCTGTGGGAATACAAGTAACAGAATAACCTTTCTGAAGGCACCAGAAAGGCAATCCCTATAAGTTATTTCTAGCATAGAGTGATAACCTTTAGACTACAGAGAAAACACATTCTCGCATCAACCTTTATTATGAGGAGGTGCATTCCCTTGCAGGGATGGGAAAATTGAAATGGTTGACTTAAATAGATATAAAGCTCAACAGGTTCTGCATATTTTGTTAGAGATTCTGTCAGGCTTATTAGTGGAGTTTAGTTTTCAGGAGTTGCCTGAATTACAGTACTATTTGTTTGCATCTGTTCACTCCTGTTTATAATAGCAAGAAATTCTTAATGGCCTGAGGGAATGTAATTGTTCATATTACAGACTGTATATAAAAAGTCTGAGATGTGTTTAAAATCTTACCTGTTTACATGAGAGCAAAGAATTGTTTAAGTTAGTCAAGGCAATTGTGCATGCTGAGTAAAAAGCTGTATGTTAAGTTACCCCCTTCTTGAAAAATGGCTGTATTTGAGAAATGCATTCCCCAAATCTGATAAAAATACTCCTCTTAGTGTTGAATAATTAAAGTTAATAATGTGTAATTCACGTTGACTTTCTGCCCCATTTGTGTCACTCTGATGTGGAAAATATAGCAGGGAACAGTTATCACAGTATTTAATTTCTGATGTTCTCTGTCACTCTAAATTTTACTACATAATTAGAGGTCTCAGTTTTTTCATGTAAGCAAAGTGAATGAAATGGATGAGGCTTAGAAAAGGGAGGGGGAAGAAGAGTGTCTGTGATGCCATTGGTATATACTGTTTGTTGTAATGATGATGACAACCAGCATTTTACTCTTGTCTATTACAGGCAGTTCTAGACTTTTTTGCTTTCTAAAGCCAGCAACTGTCAGCTGTGGTCATCCCAGAAAGCTAGGTCTCACTATTTTTTGTGTGATAGGAGGGAAAATATCATGAAAGATTGATGAAAGTAGGTATAAGATCTTGTAGAGATGATCAGAAGTATGGAATAATTTCCATACTGCCCTAAATAGTCTCTTCAGTTTGGAAATGCTAGAACTGGGTGGAGGGCAGAGAGGATGAAAACAATTAAGAAATTATAAATAGGTATGGTAACTAGAAGACCTCAAATGTAGCAGCATCTCCTAGGTTTGAAACAAAAGAAAGGACACTTCTTCACTCACTGCGTAGTTAATGTTAACTTACTGCAATGTGATTTTGAAGCAAATACCCGTGACATTTGAGTTACATAGTTTTGAAATGCAGCTTGGCTTTCTTTAGAGTTCAGTAGCAGTGTCACAGTTCGCAGGATCAGGCTCTCTGTGCAAAGGACAGAGTGGATACAAAAAGTGTATGTAGGTCAGCACAAGAGAATAGTAGTAAATATAAACCAAGCAAAGGAAGCAGCAGTTACATTGTGGTTGCCTTGCTATTTAAGATGGGTGTTTGGACCTGTCTACTGCAGCAGAAGTTATGATTGCTTGTAGAGCAACATTAAAGAGTTTGTATTCAAATTGTGTACAACAATAAGCTTGGAAAAAAGTTTCCTTTTCATTAAACAAAGGAGTCTTTTGGTATTGCCTACTGTAGGAGCACGTTGACTATAAAGATCTGGGAGAGATGACTGCATCATATCTGTGCTCAGTATATTCTTAGAACTCTCCACTCATTGCATATGACGTAACTGGTGCATAGATGCATTCCTTCTGTTCCTATCTTAAAAATTCTGTGTAAATGAAAGGATGTAATTGCTTATTTTATAACTGAATAGTTATCTAGCAACCTTCCAGTTGCAAAACCCTGAATTAAATTTGAATGTTATGGCAGTGTCCTGGGGTCAGCTGTAACAGTTACTTTTCTTCTTCCTAGTAGCTTGTGCACTGCTGTGTTTAAGCTTTAGTCTGAGAACAATGCTGGTAACACACCAATAGTTTAGTTGTTGCTCAGCAGCACTTACCCTGATCAAAGACTTTCCAGTCTCTCATGCTCTGACAGTGAGGAGGGGCACAAGAATCCAGGAAGAAGCAGAGACATGGCACCTGACACACACTAGCCAAGGGGGTGTTCCACAACATGTCAAACTGGGGGCAGTTACCCAGAAGGGGAGATAACTGCTTGTGTCAGGCTGGGTATCGGTTGGCAGGTGATGAGCAATTGTGCTGTGCATGACTTGCGTTTATTGGGTTTTTTGTTTGGTTTTTTCCCCCCCTCCCCCTTTTTAGTTATATATTCTCTCCCCTTATTTCCCTTATCATTAGTAGTAGTAGTTTAAGACTTTAGCTATTGGACTGTTCTTATCTCAACCTTGAATCATTCTTTCGATTCTCCTCCCCATCCTGTCCAGAGAAGGGAGGGAAGAAAAATGGCAGAGTGAGTGAATGGCTGCGTGATTCTGAGTTACTGGCTGGGTTTAAACCATGACAGTCCTTTTTGGCACCCAACGTGGGGCCTGAAAGATTGAAACAGCAACAGATCTGACCGGAGTGTGTCTGATCATATCTGTGATAAGCATTCATTGTTTCAGATTAATAGTCACTCATCACAATGTGGATTTATTTTCTCTCAGCGCTGTTGCACTTTATCTCAGAGTTACGTTACATCATACGTTACTTGCAGCCAGCATTTCCTGTTTTAGTGTTTAATGGCTTTGGGGCCTAGCCTAAGGTTATAGTTTCATTGTACTTTATGGTAACTGCTTGTGATAGAATTATTTATCATGAAACTGATGTGGTATGCATTCTCAGTGTGGCCATCACCTCTGTACTTCAGTAGTCATGTAATGGGAATTACTAAAAATTGCACCTCTTTTTTTTACCCCCTCAGAGGGCCAATCTATGGAGGAGACATCCTCCTGCACCTTCCTCCCTTCCCACTGCCCCTGGCTATTTACAGTAGCATTTGAGACTTTTAAAGATTTTTAATATCCTTTAAGGGTATTCCCTTAAAACCAGCCTGCTCCTTTTGCTGGGAACCATCATTTTGTTGAATATGGTTCAGGTCTCATCTAAGGTTAAACAACTATCACCAAGAATACCACCAAGAGATCTTCCCCTGAGGCTGGACAGTCATGAGTGGCAGGGTGGGTGGGATCATATGGGCAAGCTCCTAGGCCAGTTGGCCTCTCCAGTGCTTTGGAATTTCAGCCCTGAAGAAGTGCAAAATCTGGAAAACTAGCAGAACACTTACACAAGGTGTGCTGTTGTCCTGGCAATACCAAAGAGGGACAAATCAGCACAATGTGCTGGGGCCTGGCCTACACCTTTAGAGCCCTGCTCAACGTTTTCCAGTAGCCTTAAAGGGAGAAGGACGTCTCTGGATCCAATGGCAAAGCAACAGACAACGTGGCTACTCTGTCCTCAACAGTGAGCACGGCAGCTTCCTCAACCCCAGCAGCAAGCACAGCAGCTGCTCCAGAGAGAAATGAGGCCTCAGTTTCTGGAGGTGGCTCTTGGCAGCTATGAAGAAAAGGTGTCCCTACAAGGAAGATATTGTATGTCACCGAGGCAAGTGGACCACAATAGAAAAAGGCCTCCAGTACCTGACAGAATCAGCTGTTCTAGAGGTGATCTATCTTAAGCCGGATGAAGTCAAATGTACATGACCCACGTGGCAAGAATTTACATGGAGTGCTCCATCATCATATGCCAACTCATTGGCATCAATGAGCTGGAGGGGTGCAGCGGCACTAACAGTTAGTGAAGTTAGTCATCAGCTCCAGGAGTTTGAAGACAATCTCGCCCCTTCCATCATTTCAGGTGTGGAAAAACTCCTGTCCCAGGAGTTCAAGCAGTTGAGAAACTATCCAGCTCCCCATGTGTACAGACCTGCATCTCAGCTATTGACAGAAAGTGCCCTGTTGCTCGAGGGGGAAGATACAGGAGGTACATGCCACAGGGTGCCCTGTAGTTTTACCTGCAGGATCATGGAGAAGACATGAGAAAGTGGGATGGACAACCTACCTCGGGCAGGTATACAAAAAGTAATACATTTAAGTTTAGCTTTTAGTGTACACTTTTTCTTTGAAGTTGTCCAAGGATTCGGTGTATCAAACCCTGATAGAATATAATTAGCAATATTTAGAAACTGTGCTGTAGAATGACTCTTTCAAGTAGTCGTTTCTAAAATCTTTGTGTAGATGAGGCTTTTAAACCAGTTTAATTATGCTCCTGCAACCTTGCCGTGTTGTGTACTAACTGTATTATAGTCGGTTTATGTACTCTCCTCGCTAATCTCTTTTCTTGCTCAGTCTGTGTAGCCATTTTAAAGAGGCACATTTCTGGCTGATCCACAGTTTTAAGTGTTTGCTCCAGTGAAATATAGCATATTGGTGCATGCTAAGCCAGACAGCGGCTCTAACATCTATTAATAGTAGGGGTAAAATAAAGGTCCCTAGGATAAGAGAAGAATAGGAGTAAAATTTCATGTGACAAAATAAAGATGTCCCAACAAGATTATGCTTATAGGCAATTTAAACTTCTTTTAGAATTACCTCAAAATTAATGAAACATGAAATAATGGAGGGAGTGCTAGTGATTGCAGTAAATAATTGTTTTATGAGCCACTGTGTTATAGTCACCCTCACAATAAATGAGGGCACTTTTTTAATGTCTGGAGTCCA
Source organism: Nestor notabilis (assembly GCF_000696875.1). NCBI lineage: Eukaryota > Metazoa > Chordata > Aves > Psittaciformes > Psittacidae > Nestor > Nestor notabilis. The sequence continues at coordinate 15,163 of NW_009938491.1, read as the reverse complement.
TCCTGTGACTAAATTTTCTTCAGCTCTACCTCAGAACAATAATCTCAGTGTAAATAGTGTAGGAGGGAATAGATTCTCTAGTTTCCTAAGCTCTGTTGAATCAGTTCCTTCATGCTTTCCTTTATCACAGCCTTGGTTCTAGAAAATTCTTTTAGCTGATTATTTTGCTGTACATGTGCAGTGGCAAATTCCTCAAATGTGCTGTGTCTTCCATATATGGTTGAGTAGGATTTGCAGGTGATGCTAGTAGAGCAAAAGACTTGTAAGGAGGCCCACCCCTGAGATGGCTACTTTTGATGGATTTTAATAACAAACACCTCTCAGTGGAAGAGTGGAGTTTGAGTCTTATTTTGTGTTCCAGTCATCTTTTTACTGTTTTGTGTCTCTCTTTTTCGGTTATGGGTGCCATCCAAATAAGACTTTGTAAGCATTTTCAAATTAAATCTCTTTGCTCTATCTATCAATGTCATTTACATTTAAAATCCAAGCAGAAATTGGTAAATAGATAAGAAGGGTAGAGCCAGAAAGGTGGGAAAAAGAGGACTAGACAATAGCAGTCAAAAGTACAGGAATGGTAGCATTGAAGAAGATAAAGTGGAAATGCTTAGGAGGAAAAAAATGTAAAGAAAAGATAGTGTTAAAGAGCATTAGAGCTAATAATATAATCTGTTTTCTTTTTAAGAATTCCCAAAAAAGGAGAGAAAATAGTGTTTTTTATATTGCTGTTTCATTACTAAAGTTGATTCAGTTCAATTTTCAGCACAGTGAAATGTGGAGCCCCTAGTTCCTTATGAAAGTTTGAAAAGGAGCAGCTCACATAAGGAAATGTTAATGTGAGTGAATTATACACTGCCTGGTTAATACAGTTGAAAGGCAGGTGGCTGCAGGTGTAGTAGGTCAATAAAGTCAAGTACAGTTCAGACACTTGATGGCAACTGATACCTTTCTTAAGATCGTTCATTCAAAATCTGTGGGCAGTGCTAGTTTAAATAAGAGTGGGAGACTGAGTCCAGACATTGTAAAAGAAACCTTTATAAAGAAACTAAAACTGCTCTGCTGTGCGCTTTGGCGCAAGCAGGAAGTTTTTCTTCACTGGCGGTTGTCACTGCACTGCTTTAGGCTTTATTTCATAAGCTGATACCATCCCAATTTAAACTTTTACTTCCTATTACAGAGCATAAATCATAAGATTAAAAACCTACTGCTATATATTTTTTTAATAGAAAGTGACAGTTTAATTTGG
>NW_009938491.1:0-13889 GCF_000696875.1 Nestor notabilis | reverse complement strand
AAAGAGTGTCTAAACCTGGTAAAGAGTGCCAACATCAGTAGCTCCAAAGTAGTCAGAAATGAAAACAGAAGCATGAATAATTAACAGATAAGTTTGAACTCAGATATTTTGCATTATCTTACATTAGAAAAGTTTTTTTTCTGCAATAAATCCTAGAGTTCTATTTTTATAGTCTACCTGGTTTTGCTTACTGAAGAATAGTGGATATACTTAACTTTTGTATTACAAAGAAATTTGTGATGTGGTTTTTTTTCTTTTGTTCATTTGTTGTTCTTAAACAAAAAGGTATAGGTTTGCAGGTAGACTTTTTTTTTCAATAGGCAGTTTTCTTTACTACCGATAGTCACACAGGTGTTTCTTTCGCAAGATACAATGGTTAAAAAGTTATTCATTTGTGTTCACTGGGTTCTATAAGGCAGGATGACCTGCAGTTTTTAGATACATTAAGAAATTAATGAGCAATTGTAGCCTTGTTGATAGGGCATTCTGCTCCAGTGTGCAGCTTTATGTAACAACACTGAGCTGTTAAACGTCTGAGCTACTCCCTGTGCTTATAGTAAATAACATTCAGAAAACTATCCCCATGATAGCAGCACAGAAAATACTACTTGTTTTGTATTTATACCTTCTCTGTTACTAGCTGTGCAACAACTTCACCAGCTGGAATATGGTTGAACCATATGCTGGAAGCAAAATAATCAGTTTCTACTGCAAGGAAATGAATATGCAAAATCCCTGTTTTCAAAAGTTCTTGCATGTATTTCAGCCTACAGTGCAGTGGTGGCCAGTAAGAACACCTGCTACTGAAGAAAATGTTGTAATTTTGGTTTTGGTTTTTTTTTTCAGATTTACAGAGAAAGAAGATAATTGAAAAAACCCTCAAATACCACCTGTGCGTATGTTTCTTCTTTCTTTTAATATTAAATTCTTCTGTTGGGAGACTGATACGAGGATCCTATCTCCATATCTCTCCAACCACCCATCTGTCTCCCATCAAAATATACATTAAGCTTATCTATTGTGAAATAAATCCTCAGAAACCTCTCCAAAATAGACTTACAAGTGTAATGGATTGAATTAAAATTGAGTGACATACTTTTTAAAAATACTTGATAAAAATAGTTGATCTGATGAAAGGTATAAATACCTTGCCTGAAGCAAAGATAACTTTGAACTATAAATGATGTAATACATTTTAATCAGTTTTACTGAAACGATTTTTATCTATGAAATAAGTTATATTTGAAGCTCTTTTCAGGTAAGTTGAAGAATATAATTTGCTTTAATAGGATTTTAGCAGTGAAAATCTTCTAGTTTGGAACCTGGACAAGCTTATAATGGTGCACTCTCTTCCTTTCTCTATGTAACAACTAAAAAAAGACTTACTGAGTAGTTGTCTAAAGCAGTATAGTGCTGATGGACCATATTTATTCAGAAAATCATGGAAGATTTACTAGAGCAAAACTAAGTTTCGAGCAGAGGATCACCACAATATTATGTTCCATTGAAACTTGTTCCTGCTCATAATAGAAAGATGGTAGCTAACACACTTTAAAAATTGCAGTGCAGAGAGTTGATACTTGGGCATTTGAACTGAAAGTTTTGAGCCATGTGTTAAGTCAGTGGAGTTTCTAGGGTTCTTTCTTGGCTGACTAATGTAATTTAACAAAGATAAAGCTTTATAATTAACTCTAATATAAATACTCTGTCTTGTTCAAAATATACTCCTTCTCTAGACAAAACCCCAGCATCCTTATAAAGACTTTTGCAGGGTGTAGCTTTCATGCTGGCCATCTTCTGCTAAGCTCACTTCATATCCCAATTCGCTGATGTGAGCTAAGCATAAATTACATGGCATACTACTTTTTTTTTTTTTTAACCTTTCCAAATGAGCTGACAGCACTCTTAAAAGTTTTCCAGACTGAGAAAAAAGAAAAAGGGTTACACCCCCCTAAAAAAACTCTCCCCGAACCAACCACCATTGAGAAGGGAAGGAACATCCTGTGAGGATGCTTGCCACTTTTATGTTGGAAATTAACAGGATTCATTCTTTACTGTCTAGTTTCTTGTGTAATACTTGCATTTTTAGAGCAATGGTGTAAAAATGCTAACATCTCACTAGTGTCCATGCTGTGGAGCACATGGTAGCTTTGCACAGCTGCTTTGCTTCATTTTGCAGTACTAAATGAGATTCAAAATACCAGTGTCTGGAAGTATTTTTGCCATAAAATATTAGTATTCTACAGCAGTTGGGATTTTGGAACAAATTTGTAATAATAGACTGCAGAAGCATGTTCAGTATCAATAAAGTGAACTGGAAGCTGGACACAGTTGAGAAAAAAATAAATGGTATGATCTTCAGTTGCACATTACTGCCACTGAAACCCAGAACATTTCAGAGTTTGCAGAGCATAAATTTAACCTTTGAAGACAGAAGACTTCTTACATTTACATTGAAATTTATTTTGATGTTAAGTAACTTCACACAATTTTCCCCACCTGGCTGATTTGAGGGGAATGAAGTAGAAGATTGGTTGTGTATTCCTGCCTTAGAAGCATTTCAAGAGTTTGTGCATTATCTTACTGTTTAATAGACCTATGAAAATCTTTTCATTATGATGTATATAACCAATTATTTAGAGGTGTGGGTTAGGTTTTTTAGTGAAAAATAAAAATTCATAGTGCACAAAATTTAAAAGGAAAAAGCATGTCACAGACATACCCTTCAGGTGGGGGGTATCAGCATATAATGCTCATATTAATAATGAAGATAAGATTTTTTCTAATATAGTATAGCACCATGAAATGCAATGATTAACACTGCAGTCAGATAGTTTATTCTTTGAAATGTTCCTAGTCAAGAGAAATCTTATTCCTTTATTCATTTTACTGCATTCACCAAGACAAAGTTCTTCCAGCTGTGAGTGTTCCTCATTCCTGATGTAGCTTTCATTGCCGGCAAGATTCAGTGTAGGTTGATGGTCAATGCCAGTACCAATCACTTGTGATGTACCATCAGTTCCTGAAGCTGGAGGGAAGTGCAAGGCATCACATTAGGTAGAAAACATTTTGGTGACATATTTTTCTGTTTAGCAGGTGGGGTTGGTAGTTACATAGGAGATGCAAACATAGCAGAACAATGGTAGCTGATGCCCTCTCCCATTCCCTTCTTGTCATGCTCACCAAAGGTTCTGGCAGAAGACTGCAGGATTAGATTTGTGCTGCTCCTTTGTCATCACAACCTGGGACCGACTGTCATGGTTTAAACCCAGCTGGTAACTCAGAACCACACAGCTGCTTGCTCACTCTGACCCGCTCCCGGGGGGTTGGTGAGGAGAATCGAACGAATGTAAATCCCATGGGATGAGATAACAGTCAATTAACTAAGGGATAATACAAACCACTAATGCTACCACCAGTAACAATAATGATAAGGGAAGTAATAAGGGGAGAGGATGCAATTGCTCACCACTCGCCAACTGATCCCCAGCCCAACCCAAGCAGCGATCTGGGTCTTCCAGGTAACTCCCCCCCCTTTATATACTGGGCATGACGTGCTGTGGTATGGAATACCCCTTCAGCTGCTTTGCGTCAGGTGTCCTATCTCTGCTTCCTTCCAGCTTCCCCTCCTCCCTGGCAGAGCATGAGACTGAGAAAGTCCTTGGTGGGAATAAACATGACTTAGCAACAACTAAAGACATCGATGTTATCAGCATTGTTCCCAGACTGAAAGTCAAAACCACAGCACTGCACCAGCTACTAAGAAGGAGAAAAATGACTGCTGTAGCTGAACCCAGGACACCAACTACCTGCAATTTAGGGACGCCTAAATCATGCGCTTTCACTATATAGTACTGGGACCTACAGGTAAGACTGTTCTTGTTATCTTAGGTGTGTCATTTTTTACTTGATTCTGTGGGGAAAGAGAGAAGCAGGTTAGCTAGCTGATACTACTGTGGCAGTGGTACATTATGAAAAAGCGGTAGATGTACCTAGTGTCCTTTGTAGCTGGGTTTGTGCTCACACCTCTCCCCCCATATTAGCTCATTCCTAAGGTGCTCGTCTGCATGGTCTATCCCACAGGTTAGGAATGATAACGTAACAGATACTGATAGACTTCAAATACATCTTGATTGATAAAAGATTTTTACTTCCTGCTAACTATGCAACAAAATAAGGCAGGGATAATTCAGAGTGCTAAAGAAGGAAGGGAAACATGGTATGTCTGTAACACTGCTTTAGGTGAAGAGGTGTGGTGTCACAGAGTGTTATCATTTGATCCTGGTATTTCTGGGCTTTTTTTTTTTTTTTTTTTTTTTTATCAGGTTTTAGAAAAGGTTTCCTTTCACTGTTTGCCTCTTTGTGCCACCCTCACAAAATTTCATGGTACTGTTGATTCCCTAAAGTCATACTTTGTTTATATTAAGAATGTTGCGAAGTAGCAAAGAGTAAATTATAACACTGAGTGGCACACACTGTTACTGGCAGTAGAACTGAACATGACTTATGTGTGTCTATTCCATGTGTCTCATGTTTATTCATAAGTAGACTAAGTGTGAGCTGTGCATTTATACTATTTTTCAGTGAATGTTAATTTAGTAGTAGTACAATCTATGTTTTTCTTAGATCATTTAAACATCTAAAAGAGATTGTAAAAGATGTAGTATTGCCAAAGTGTATGTTAAATACTATTGCTTCTGTTGAAAGTATTTAGATGTCTTGCAAAACACTTGTGAACCTGTAGACTTTTGTCCTAGATCCTAATGTCCCTTTGTTTCAAAACTCTCAGTGAGGTAATGTGGCATGCCATTGTCATTCTGCCAGAAATGTTTCAGTTCTTATGGGTCTGGAGCTTTACTTAAGAGTGTATCTGTATCTGGCACTAATCCCTATTTATTTGTTGATTTGGCAAAAATATGCATTACCCTGTTTCATCAACAACAGGACAGGCACTTGGTTGTTTGAATGACAGGAGAATGATCTGTGAACAGGGCTCTTGGAAGAAGCACAGCCTACTTGGCAGCAGAGCAAAGTAGGCAATAAAACAGGCATCTTGTGGTATTTTTTGCTTTTCAGGTTGTGCTACCATTTTAGCAGTGATACTTCTTACTGTGGGGTTGTCTAGCATGCCTGTGTGCATCAGAGGGAAGAGGTATGAATTCTTTAGTCTTTAAGGAAGTTTCTCTTAACTACATGTTTTAGTTGAGTCAGGTTTAATGTTCCCTTAGTAGGGCCAAAGTTTTTTGTTAGCTAGATTGTGTGAACAGTTAGAAAATTTGAACTTGATGGCTTGATGAGCACACAGTGACAGATACTGTGAAGTTAAGTATCAGAAATTGTAATCAAAAGGAACTGCTCTCACTCCTGAGAAAGACAATATAATGTGCAGTAAGTTCAGAGCACGGGTGTAGATCCATCCCCATTGATTCAGTTGAGATATGCTAGTTAACATCAGCTGAATTGTGTGAGAAACAAGCTCACTTCATCAATTTTAGCCAGGGACAAAGTCTGTGGAGCAAAGAATATTTTATTTACAGCACTGGGAGCTTCACAGGGGATTTCTCCTCTGTGGCTCAACTCTAGCTTTCCAAAAGGCTTGTTTTTATCTCTCATATTGTAACATATTCATAGTTTTTCCAAGGATAGGCGGCCTGTATTACAATTAGTTCCAGGAACTCATTATCTTAAGTTTCTTGGCTTTGGCGCCTGCGCATTGCTCTCTGGTGGTCCTGGGCTGGGGTCTCTGAGATGAAGTAAGAAGTCTTCCTCATGATGCTCTCGTCACCTTTGGCCCAGTTAGTTGCTTCTGCAACCGCAAGACCAGCTGAAACTGGCCCTATCAATGGCTTCCTTCTGTTGCTTTAGCAAGTGTTATGCTTGTCTTACACTCAGGATAAACTAGACTAGATTACCAGAAACTACTTTCCAAAGCTAGGCTGCTGCTTTGCTTACATATCCACATAAAACACTGTAACCTAATGCACATTAATATTGCCAAACTTATGAACATTAAACAAATAATTGTGTTAGCTGAAGCAAAATTTCCCCATTCAGTTATCACGCTTGGGTTTGGGATTGAGGCAACGAAAGATTTATTTTTTATTTCTGAATAGCAGGGTAATCCAGGCTGGTGTTCTGATCTCTCTCTCCATTATCTGAGCTTTTCACTGTGGATTCTAGTTTGCTGGATCATTGTGCTAGTATACTTTTTCTCATTTTCCACCTAAACCACTTTTTTTTTCCCCATGCCATCTTCCTGATACATTTTAATTTTCTTTCTTTTTCTAACTTTCTGTTACATTTTGTATTGTGTGAGTTCACTCCAACTTTTCTAGTTGCTTAGCACTCTAGTTTTTTTATTTTTATTGCACATCCACCTCACCAATTAAGTCTATTGTGTGATTAGAAACATCTACCTGTGTAACAAGCTACCCAGGTTCTACATTAATTGATATTAGGTGCTTTGTTTTTTGATTTATAAAACATTCTCCTTTATTGAGGTGCCATATACAAGAACAAAACTTGAATCAAAGTGTGTGCTAGCTATAATAAATTTCAATTCAGCCATAGTATGTTACCGTGTCTAGCAAGGCAGTAACTGTCGTTGTTGATTTTCCAGACTTTTCGTAACAGTTTTCTTGTAGTTCAGTCTAACTCTTAGTTGTGGATCTCTGTAGTGGCACTTGATTCCCAACTAGAGGCTCGAGTAACCCCACATAAGTAACACAAAAACTGGTATCGCTGCCAGTGCGCGGTAGCAGTGGAACAGACTGTGTTACCCTTTTGTGGTACATATATAAACTGCCCTGTTGTTATGAGTAAGGTGGCAGGGGACTGCTTCTATTAAGAGGGAGGAAAGGCACTTTGAAATTACAAGCCTTTGAGACAGTTGTTTTCAAAAGATTGCAATGTTTTCTTTTCTCTGTCCTCTGTGAAGTCCAATTAGCTCTGTCTTTGTGATCTGAAGTAGCGTTAAAGGGTATTAAAACCCCAGGTAGTGGTACAGGTAAAATAATAGGGCACCAAGTACAATTTGACCCAACTGCATTGTACATCCAAGGTACATAACTGTATCCAAGTTACATAATTTAGAACTCAGACATGTATATATCTCAAAAGCAGTTTAATACACAACTGATATGGTGAAGTACTTAAAACGGACAACAGAAGTTTGAATCCTTTAAATGTGTCAAAATAAATGTAATGCTTGAGAGTGTGCTTACTTCTTCCTCCCTGCAAAGATCTAGAATATTGCTGAAATGGTAGCAAAGAAAAAGCTGGGGGGGGGAAAAAACAACTTCACAAAACCTCATTGCCTATTAATGAGTACATCCAAATTCCTTCCTTGGTTTAATATTAAGCAAATTGGTAGTTACCTATAAAAAGCCCTAGACAAGTATACACCGTAGAATCACAGAATCATAGAATGGTTAGGGTTGGAAAGGACCTTAAGATCATCTAGTTCCAACCCCCCTACTATGGGCAGGGATGCCTCACCCTAGACCATGTCATTTTTTAATATGCTCAGTGGGACACTGCACCTCACTTTAGGCAATCAAAGCAGCAATGAACATGGCAAAGCAAAATAAGTCAGCACTTCCTTCGTCTCATGTGCATTCATTATAAAATCAATACAAGCGACTGCTGGTATTCAAAAGACTGCGAAACGGGTACAAAGGAATCTGAGGACTATAGTAGTTCTGCTGAACTGTCTGTCATTTGTATTTTTAATGACAACTTTGTGCAATCATTTCAATATAGATCCATCCCAAAATAGACACCTAGAATAGCCGTTGTTACAGAAATCATTTCCCCTGGAGGAAGAATAGAGTTTAAAATACCTATAAGGCAAAGTCCATAACACAGCAAATGCTGACTTTTTATAAAATGCCAGGCAACTTTAGTATCTGTAATAAGCAGAATTTATATAGAGATAATGAAAGGCAAATATTAACCTTGACAAATGAGGTGTCAAGAAGACAGGAATTAACACAGAATTGGAATGGTAAAATGCTATCTTTATTTTATGGCATTCCAATCCTGAAGGGAGAAGGAATTCATTACAAAGTTTTGGGCTTCTGTCAACTCAGTAACCTTCTAACTAAAACCCCACCAATATTTAGTTCTTGAGTAGGTTTTTCACAGTAGTATAGTTCATCCCTTCCATTTGCAAATTTCTACCATACAGTCTTCTTGGATGTTATTTCTACTTATGTATTATCACTGGTTCTGAGAGACTTCTTACTTGTTACTTGATTTATGATAGCATAACAGCCAGTCTAATTGACACTGAACTAACTTTCTGAACAATCATGAAATAGAACTGCTAATTTTATAAAGGCATTAAACTGATATAAAATATTAATCTTTTTTCTTGTTATTGGCCTTATCTCTTGAAATATCATAAACCACACATTCTTAGCATTCTTATCTGCTAGTAAAAACATTATGCTATCTGTTGTACTAGAAATTCAGGATAGTAAAATCTTGTGTCAAATAAATTTATAGAGAAGAGGCCTTTGTTTGTCACAGAACATCAATGAATATTTGCTTTCATTTGCAGTCAGTTCAGGTGCGTGTATAATTTTGGAGTTCCACTTATTCAAAAAGAAGAGCTTTTTCACAGTTTATGGCAAGGACTTTATGGATAATTAATTGTAATGGATACCGTAAAGCTGAAAGCACTTTATTTGTGCTGTCATGTGCATTTGAGAAAGTATAGAACTAGGTTTTCTTTTTATACATCATGTAGGGAATTAGATGATGGCCAGCTTGCAGGTAGATGAGATCAGCTACTACAATCACTGTAGCAAGAGATTTCCCACCATAAAGCCACTACTATTTGGTTGTGCAGATGGACTATGAGAACGCTTAATCCAAACACTTAATGACGTAACTGCTTAAATGAAGCATTCATATTCACTAGAGTCAATATGAAAAATAAGGTAACTTGGAATTTAGGCTAGAATTTTCTGAACAAAAGTTTTGAGCTGCAGCAGTGAGATGCAACCCTTTTTGTAAGGTTACATTTTTAAAGTAGACAAAGTACCTGTTAAAATTGATTGGGGATGTTACACAATTTCATTAGCGACCTGGTTTTTCATGCTGCTCCTTTGGCACTTGCAGTGTGAACTGACTGCTTTTCTTCCCTCCTGTGTCAGAACCATGGCATGTTTTTCCTAAGCTATTTTTAGCCAGAAACGACTAAGAGCCCTTAAGGCATTTACTTGAGATTATAAGGAAAATTTTCATTTCAGTTTTTATTGTTAATGCAAATTCATTTCTCACTTAACTGAATACTGAGTACTAAGAAGTTTAGAATTGTTTTCATGGTTTCAAAAATACAAGACCAAATGCTCATCCTCATTTCTTACTGCTTCATGCAGAAGAAAGCTGCCTCTGATGTCATACTGTGGTGATTTGTTTTTGGTTTTTTTTCCAGAGAGACCAAATACTCTGCCAACTGGTCTGTCATTCCATTGTTATTTAGAACAGGTCAGGATTTATGATGACTTTTACCTCTTTTTTTATTTTTTTATTTTTTATTTATTTCTGTAAAATTCTTGGGATTCTGATACAGCAATAGCTTTCTCATAAATGTGCTGCAATAAAAGAGTTTACTTTAAGAACATTACAGTAGGAGATCCCAATCCATAAATGTTCCATGAAGCAAAAGTTCTTAGAGTGACTTTTGTTCTTATGTGCTGGACCGGGAATTAACAAGTAACAAGGTGGCTGCAAAGGTGTTCTTTGATACAGATAATGGCAACTGACTTTGCATGCTGAGTAGAATATTTGAAAAACCATATTCTTCTGAAACAGATAAAATAGAAGTAAACCAGTATAAAATTATAAATTCAAATTCAATTTATCATGATAACTGGAACCATTGGCAAATTTACTGAGTTTTCTGTATTCTCTGAAGTTGTTTTTATTTTCATAATATCCTGCCTCTGGAGTTGTAAAGCCCAGTGGGTATTTTGGGGATTCTGACTGTTTAGAAATGCTGTAGATAGATACACTGCAAAGATCTGTCAATCAAAGTAACATCAGCAGTGGAAAGCAGTCAGCCTGAAGACCAAAGTTCAAGGTAAGCAAGCAAATTCCATGGTTTTTTTGCAAAGTGAGCAAGAATGCATGCTGTTTTCCTTCAACTGGGTGGCAGAGTGCTGAGTTCTGAGTGTCAGTATGTGTCTTCATTACTTGGGACAGAAATGCAAGGAGTCATGGTTTCAGGAGGAATTAAGACATTGAACTTACACTAATGTTCAAGTAATAAATAATTCTGGCCTGAGGAACACTTACATCTGAGTATTCCATATAGTTTCATGCAGCTTGAGAAAATTATAATGATGTATGGTCAATCCTCTTTCTTTGCCTGTCTGCTGTGAGCAAAAGGCAACTCCTGCATGGATCTTAAGTATTTTGAGTTCTAGTGCTGTTCAAGATAACATATACTTTAAATGTTCCTGTTAAAATACTCAGTTTGAAACTAAAATAAATCATTTTGTTTGAATGTAGCCATGAAGTAAAAAGTAAAATTGCAGAAGCTGTAATAGATTTTTTTAAAAAAGGAGTAGGTATTTCAGACACTAAACCAAGAACCTTAAAAAAACTATTTCGCAAGTATTCTACATTGCCTCAGGGAGAACATGAATATAGTACTGGAGTAATTTAAATTAGAGTCAGCTTTTGGGTCACTAACTGTTAAATGTACTCATCTGCAGTATCTTTACAATGAAGTGCATACATCTGATCTCGGTACCAAGTGTCAGGTACAGGGAGAACAAGTATGTATTTTAGCAAGCACCTGGTTTATTAAGGCGAAGTTTTGTAACTTATAGCAGCTGCCTAGTGATAGCAGAGTGGCATAGTCAGTGAAAAGACTAAGTTCTTAAAAGAGAGTTTCTCCCCTTCTTACTGCTAGAAGGAAAAACCAATCCAAACAACTAGTTGGACATAACAGGGTTTCAAGGATTTGCAAAAAGAACAGATAACATGTGAGTAGCTGCAGTTTTGGGCTAATTATCTTTTGTTACTAGATCAACAGGTGGTTTCTTGAACCACAGAGACAGGAAAAACAGCTAAGAAGGATCTTTATTTAGACAGAATTTTGGTGTCCATGTAGCTGTTCAAGTCTACAGATTAGGGTGTCAGACAGAGCAGGACATTTTAAGGTAAAACTGTGATTAGTTTGTAAGAATTTATTTATTTATTTATTTAACCTTAGTAAACACAGTTCAGACTAACAAAAGTATCTTGTTAAACTTCTTCAGTTGTTTGGAGCTCATCATTCCAACACCAGCCAGTCTGAACTTTTCTAGCTTTTATTTGCACCCTTTTATTCTATTCCTTCACATTTTTAATGAATAAAGAATCATTCATAGGGCACTGCATGAGCCTTGGAGTCCAAGTTTAAAAGAGGAAGCAACCATGCAGGGGTCCCCTCACCCCCTTCAGTTTCTAATGGAGAAGACTGCATTGCTGGTAGATGGTGGAGTAAAAAGGAGATGAGCAGGGAAGCTGAAAGTACATTGATTTACACTGATTTTTTTTCTGTTTCTGTTTTGGTTTTGGTGAGGCTTTTTGTTTCTTTGTTTGCTTGAGAGTCTTCTTTATGTAAAAGGTCCTTTTCCAGTAATGCGTTTATGGTGCATTAGTGAAAAATGGAAGTGTCTGAGCAGCTAGCAGAGCAAGAGAAGTGTTGCATGGGAAAGACAAACCACAGGAGTAGCTGTGAATCTCATTTGGCATGGTTTTAATTATTGGTCGTTTTGGTCACCTTTCATAGAATTATAGAATCGTAGAATAGTTAAGTTTGGAAAGGACCTTAAGATCATCTAGTTCTAAACACCCTGCCATGGGCAGGGAAACCCCACATTAAACCATGTCACCCAAGACTCCATCCAACCTGGCCTTGAACACTGCCAGGGATGGAGCATTCACAACTTCCTTGAGCAATCCACTCCAGTGCTTCACTACCCTCACAGTAAAGAACTTCTTCCTTAGATCTAACCTAAAATACTTTCTCTTGTATCTCTAGATCAAGCCACATCTATAACAGTTGGCTTCTCGCTTCTCTTAGTTCTACCAGTGTGAGTATTGTTGTTGGCCACTGTGATGTTTATTACTCTAAACTGAGGCCCTGAAATTCAGAGGCCTTGAGTCAGCCAGTGGGTGATTGTACATTATGTGACTGCAGTTCAGACAGCATAGCAAGAGAATTTGTTGCCTGGACAAAGAGGAGACCACTGCAGGTGTGCACCAGAGATTTTACTATCCATGCCTAGGTCCTTTCTCATGAGTTGTACTACCAAGTCTTCTATTCTGTGGGCAAACAAGAATAAACCTTCTAAAAGGGAGATTCTACCATAATTTTAGATACTGGCTTGATCTGAAGCAGAGCAGTCCTTTCAGAGGTAGAAGTGCTTCTGGGAAGCAAAGCAGGTAGAAAGGGAAGGAAGTTAAAGCCCATCCCTGTGGGGTGATGGTGTTGAAGCAGCTAGGGTGTGAAGGCTCTCCACAACTCTAGTTGATTCCTCTTTCATTGTCAGAGGATGCTGTGCTGTTGTCCAAGATCCACAGGTTCTCTGGGAAGACTTCCTTTAGATGGAGAGGCTATCTGGGCAGGCACATAGAGATGACCTAGTATCATGCTAATGGAAGTAGAATTCTGATTCCACTTGGATTTTAAAGAGTGAGGAGGATAACTCATTCATGGACAGCAAATTCTGCCTTCTATTTTTTCAAATTCTTCTTCCTCGTTGGCATTGTAGTGTGGGGGGAAATGCTTCTACCTTTTTCTGTGGCTGCTTCTTCTATAAAAATTTCAGTTTTCTAGTATCTTACTCAGAGCTGGTTTCACTAAAGAACATGTGAATTAGTAATATTTTAAATAGACTGTTTTCTTCAACATGTTTGTGCTCTACATATCTCATGAATAACAAATGATGAAAAAATGAAAATGGGAAAATCATTATGCAGTGCCAAATATAAGAGAGATTTTACAATAATTGTAAAGGTTCCAGGAAGAGATTTTTTTGTTGTTTGTATTTCAGTTGGGCTGACACTAAATGGTGGGGATAGGAATGGTCTCTGTGATAGGGAGTGAGCAATTAATGCAAGCTAGATCAGGAGGGAAGCAGAGATTAATTGAATTGATGCTTGCGTATGGCTGAAGCACTATCTTTCTATGTGGCAAATGAAACAGCTGTAAGTAGTGATGCTCAGGACTTTTACAGCATGGGCCATGATTTTTAATAGAGGTTCTTCTACAAACACTCATTGTCTCTCTGAGGACATCTTTTGACACTCACAGGCCGGTGACCTCTCTGTAATAGTGAAAACTGGTTACAGACAAATGTAATATAATTAACACACTTCTTGTTGTTGTATGTCATTGCAGTTTCTCAGCTAGAAGAAGCCTGGTCAACTGAGCACTGTGTGACTAATGAGCTGTCTGTGGAACACCTGCAGTCTGAATACCTGCGTTTCTACTGGAAATAGTCTGGGAACTTGTGCGTTAACGAAACTTCAGACTGCAGACCTAGAAAAGGTTATCCTGTCATTTCTGCTAAATTGGCTGGTGGCTGATTTTTTAAAAATACCTTTCTTTTGTGCTTGGATAATCCTGATCTGCCACAGTCTCTTCAGCTGCATTCTAATTTATTCTTAATACAAACTCAAGTCAAACAGCTACCTCTTAGAGATGCTGCTGCACTAATTTCTTTTTTTCATGTTCCTTCTACTGACAAACACTTTTTTGTTCTTTGAAATGACATTAAAATAATAATTACTAGCCCTTAAGTAAGTAACAGTCTTTAAAATAGTAATAACAAATATTATTACTCATGTCAAGGTGTCGTGGTTCAAACCCAGCTGGCAACTTG
>NW_009938490.1:0-2139 GCF_000696875.1 Nestor notabilis | reverse complement strand
ATGATTCTGTGATTCTATGATTCTGTGATTCCATTATTCTATGATTCTATGAATCTATGACTTAGTAGTTCAGAGGGTGAAGTGTTCACTGGCATGATTTAGGGGCTTCTGGATTTAGATTAGATTCAGAAGATAGTAAAAAGTTTGTAATGTTAAGCTCTGATTCATTTCTTCAGCATGCCTTCTGAAGCACTAGTGGGGAAATTAATTTTTTAAGGCTGTAACAAAACCATACCCCATGGAAGGGGAATGGGCCAGTGCAGATTGACCTTAATATACTTTGCAGGATTGTGTTCAGCGTATTAAGGAGGAAGGAATGAAGACTGCTGCTGTGCTGCAGACTGCACTATCAGTTTCAATTTGATTATTAAGACTGCACCTCATGCATATAAAGGTATTATGATGACTTTATTGATAAATGAAACAGGACATACCAATGGGAGATATCATAGAAAAGATACAGCAGTTAGGAGATTTGGGGGAATGGGGCCCCAAGTAAAACATGAGAGGTGATTAGCAGAAGAGGTGAAGTAAAAGAGAATGAACAGTCCCGGAAAAATATGTTTGCTGCCTTGTTCGAAGATGGGATGGCCCGAGATAAGATTGACGGGATCCCCCCAAATGAAATGTGATCCTACAAGCAATGTGGGTTGCATAAATCTATGAAAAGGGTGAAGAATTCAAGCTCAAACAAAGGTGTCATGTCATCGATACTGGTATTGGAGTATATATTCAACCAGGTTACTTTGGTTTGATAGGCCCAAAGTCCACTTTACCAGTCAAAGGCATTCAAATACTTGGGGGCATCACTGATTCAGATTATCAAGGGGAGATTAAGGTGATTTTGTTGAATAGTGGTGATCAAAATTTCTTGATCAAGCCACAAGACCGTGTTGCCCAAATGTTGTTTTTGTCTCTGTTGAAAACACAAGTGAGTAAGGGGGAAGCCCCACAGATAACTATGGCTTAAGGGAACTGTGAATTTGGATCGACTAACCAATTGAATAATGGAGCTGAAGTTTGGGTCCAAACGCCCAAGGGCCCACCCAGGCCAGCTGAAATTATTGCCACTGGAAAAGACAATATGAAATTAGTGATTAAATCTGGAGAAAAATGGGAATAGGTCCCTGCGAATAAATGCTATTTGAAAGAATGATATTATTATGTTTTAGTGTTGTTTTACAGAAACTACAGATCATAGCCATCCTCATGTCTTACGGTCCTTTTGGGCCATGTGATTACCCCAGGAAGCTATATGAAAAGGATTGACAACTCGCTTGTGCACTGGAATTGGAAGAGCAGTACCAGACCATGCAGACAAGATAATTATACCTGTAATGTGGATGAACCTTGCCTCCGTAGCTAATTCAGCATTTTCCCCAGGAGCACATCTGTGGACAACCAGTTTGTTGGGAAAATGCTGTGGATGATCGTTTGTACAACATCAAACAGATTTAAGATGTAGTAACTATATCTAATGCTAGCACAGTTGCTATTATACATTGTAACCTTTCTAATGCTTATAATCTTTGTGCTAATAGTACTGAAAATGTATACAGCCTTAGTAGCAGTAGTGGGAATATAACTCTAGCAGCCCTCAGTGTGCATAATAGTTATTATATTCATTTTAATAACAGTATGGAATTGCTGTCTATGGTACCAATCATGAGACATTGTGTGTCTGCCATGATCATAAATCAAAAGACCAGATGTAATGGATGGGAATGTAGCTGAGAGTTGATTCCCTCTCATGACTGAGAGACGTAACAAAGTATGCTTTTTGTCACAGTGTATTGTGTAGAGTATGTATGTTTATGTTCATCCTGACTGTTGGAAAGAGGCAGGAAAAAATAAGTGTGCAGCTGTTCTATGACCTTCACACTTGGCCATGCTGGGGTGCCTGGGCAATGCTCTCCACGTGGAACAGCAGTGAGATCATGAGAAGCTGCATGGCCCCACAAGTAAACAATTACAGATCTGGCATAAAGCCAGTTGTTTTCCCAAGGGTATAAAAGCAGGACCCTCTTGTGGCCGAATCCAAAGCCTCACCTATGGGTGGATGCACTGCATAGGAGTTTTCCCAATCACCTGAGATTCCTGGCTGCAAAGGGGCTTCTCACCTTGAAGTGTGTGCCTGGA
>NW_009938489.1:48745-68053 GCF_000696875.1 Nestor notabilis | reverse complement strand
TAATATATTATATTAAATATTATATTTATCTGATTGTACAGTGCCCAGTACAATCAGATAGACCTCTAACCAACATTTTCCTAGAAATGAACATAGACTATATGCATAGTAATATATAGAGAGTGTGTATGTATTATGCAATATATGCAATGCTAAATTAATAGTATCACTTCAATTGACCCAGTCTTTTTATCTACAAGAGAGTTTTTCAGGAAAAAAACTCACAACCTGCCTAGTGACACAGTGTTAGATAAAAGATGGTAGAAAAGGGCACGGTCAATATCACAGTAATTTATGATGACTTTCTGCATATGTTCAGGAGCATGGAAGCACTGAGGAGAAACACACAGGACAAGTCCCTGAAGTTATGACCAACATAATAGTGTAAACTGGTCAACTTAAGATAAAGTGTCAGAAAAATATCCTTTGAATTCTAGCTGTGAAACTTGAGTGGGAACTTCACTGTTTGGTACATTTAAACCTGCTATGGACAAAGTATTAGCAAATGCCCTGTAGGGAACAATCCTGTAATGTCAGGAAGATGGACTAGATGTATAACAGGTCTTTTTCTGTTTCAATTTTTATTATTCTAATCCATCACCCTTACTAAAGTGGCAAAGTTTTATATAGACCTTTAAAATTACAGCCATTAGAAAATTATGTCTGTGACTGTATAATATATACACATATGGATGTAAGGTCTGGTTTTCAAAAACCCAAAGTGCAAAACCAAATTTTGCACCTAATTTGCCTGTGCTACAGCTGTAACTATGCATTAATCTAGCAAGTGAGATAGAAATTTCTAATTACAGTTATTTGAATGCACAATTTACAGGCATAAATGTGACGAGTGAACTTGCAACTTAGGCATGCAGTAACTTAAACATGTTTACTGTTGACAACATAGTAGTATTGTAGTGTGACATGCTTATGCCACAAAACCAGGACCAGTCTGTGAGCTTTGCCCCAAAACAGAAAATCAGAAATCATGCAAGGTAGACAACAAGCTGACACCAAAGCTTGCAGAAGCAGTGAAGGAAATGTCCCACAAGGAGCTCTAAACAAAACGGTTCCATCAGGGATTCTCAAGGAAAAGACAAAAAATTTTACTTGGCTCCCTGCTGTCCAAACCACTATAGTCTTCCTCTTTTTTCTTTGCCTTTGTTTTTCAGGTAGGCCAGAACTCCCTATCACCCTTTCTAAAACCTGAAGTCCACTGAGGATTTTGTACTGACTAGCAGTAAAAGTCACTCAGAGCAATGGGTGCAGAAAGCTCCTCTGCTCCCCAGGCATAGGATGACAGAGCTGTCTATGGATATCCAAGATGTGTTAAAGGAGGAGGATAAAGGCTTCACACTGTCCATACATTTTATTGTTATTTCTGTTACTCCAGAGTGGAAATCCTCTTATTGAGCAAGGCACCAGGCAATCACGCCCATATGAGTGCCAATAACACGATCCATTGCCTACTTATTTTACTAGGAAAGAAAAACAATGAAGTGATATGGAAGAAAGGTGCTTTCCTTTTAATCCTTTAGACTGTAATAGCCATTATTGGCTTTTCTCTACAGTTTGGCCCCAATTTTTCATACTTCTAGAGTGAGAAACATCAGTCTGCATGGATTTTTATACACAAATCTTAATGACTTCAATTGCCGCTAAGGATGCAGAATGGTGGTAGGATATGGCCATTCACCATTAAGGCCCTAAAGCCTTCATAATTACTGGGTATACAGAATATTTATTATAAAGACTATGTCAGGCCTCTTTTGTGAGCTGCCCTGGGCCTGTTCTCTGAGCCACATCAAGCAAGAAGTTTAAATGAAACAGCTCCCAAGTTTCTGAAATGGTTTAATAAAACATATACTGACTGTAATATTCAGTTTATAGTAGAAAACTATTGCCCCTTGGTTTGAAAAATGACCTCTAGTTGGCAATTTTACTCTCAGCTTCATAGATTATAGTCCGCTGTTGGTCATTTTCTCAATCCACAGGGCAATACTTTTCCATAACAAGCTCAAACTGCAATCAGTATTTGTAGGCTGTTACACAAGTTGAGGATAATATGTCTCAACACATTCTATTATATGACTAAACAAAAGAAATAACAACCTGGTGACACAGACATATGGAGCAAAGCAGTGTTGTTGTTCTAATGCTGAGATAGCAGAAAACATATTTATTTATATTGTGCTAATTTATATTAAATTTAATGTCTTTGGTACACAATAATCTCTAAATTGATTTTTTCATTAATAGTGTTTTAGTTTATGTTCTTTTATGTCTATTCTTCCTTTAATGTAAAATGACAAATACTAAATTCTATTAATATCAGATTTGAGAAATGACAGATAATGACAGATAGCCTAACATAGTAAAATCACATTAAAATATATTCACATAGATATCTTAAAGATCATTTGCTCTTGGGCATGCAACACACACACAGTCATAAACTTATAGGCTTGATACTAGGAAATTCTAATACAATTTAGTAGGCAAGCTGCAAGAAATTTTTTCAGCACCCAGTTCTAGTACATAACTATGAGATGAAATACCACATTTTGGAAAAAGAGTTCCCATATTAGACGATCAAACTGTCCAGAAGAAGTTGTAGACCAGGAAGCAAGGGAGACCTGGAGTCTGTTCCAAGATGTGCTCTGGACAGCTCTGCCAGTGATGGTAAGAAACATCCCCCTCCTTCCCATGCCACAGTTACGCAGCCCTGAGAGGGCAGCACAACTTACCGAGGTGGCTGGAGTGTTGTGAGGCTTAATTCTTTAAACCGTGGATGACGAAAGCTCTTGTAGATCCTTTACTGTAAATGAAAAATATTTATAATTACAAGACTAGTATTTGTCCACGTATGTAAATAAAACTGTGATTAAAACATGACACTTGCCCACACTGAGAGCCAAAAGGAACAACTTCCCAAGCTGGACTAATGAAGTCAAGCAGAAGTGGATATTTTGCCATCCTTTCTCTAGAAATTATAAGATCCCTATCCTCTAAAGAAATACACCATAATTGCTTGGGATCTGTGATGGCTGAAAAATGTAGTAAGACCTGTAAGAGAGAAAGGTTCATTGTGGGTCTGAACGGCCAGCTTCAGAAACTATGCTCATCTCTAGTACTGCACTTTGAGCTATTTTTTTTTATTCATTCATTTTCCGCTATTGTTCCTCTATTGTTGCTCAATCACAGTTTCACCTGCATTCTCTAGCTGGAATTTGAGTGGACTGGATTCATTTAAACATATACGAACTGCATCCATAAGCTTTAAAATATTTGAGCTAGAGAATGTATTTGGAATGGGATTACTAGAAGATGATGGCTCTTTATCTTATAAGTCTTCAAGGAATTTAGATGTCCAGCTCACTAATAGTGTGGGGCTTTGGCTTTCCCATTTTTATGATTCTGGAAGAAACAATTTCTAATGCAGAAAGAATCAGCACTTTTTTTTTTTCTGCCCCACATTTTTCATTTTAGGGTAATAAAAGTGGCACATATGTCCCATAGTGTAATGGATTAATTAAGGAATATGATGTTTATCCTAGGTCCTGAGTTGTACATCTTCATAACTCACTCATAAAAATTAATGTTATACCACGCTCGAGAATGATATATCTATTTTTACCATACCTGTTGAGAATAAATTGTTCTAAATTGGATTATCCTGATATCCAGTGAGAAATGTAAAAATTACATTGTTATTTTAAGAATTTACATTGCTGTGTATAAAAAAACATAATCTTCTCAGTGTGCTTTTGAACTGTCATGTTACTCCCACTGTTATGGAATCATAATTGCTGCTGCCACACCTAAAATCAAATGCAATGCATATTGTATTTCTTCGTACGCTGTGCATTTCCTACCTTAAACACAAAACCATATACAGTAGAATTTAGGACTATTCTTTCATTACTGATTGCTTTTGTACATATGCGATACACAACTATGTGTACAAGGACTCAAAATCCTCATTTCTAAAATCAACAGATGAGAAATCCCTAAATAATATGTACAGATGTTTCATATTTAAATGAGCTGTTGGCATTTAGTGCTGCCAATAATACATGCAATAAAATTAGTAAATTTCAAGGTGCTCAGCAGTTACAATAGATTATTTTTATCTTTTTAAAATCAAAAGATCATTTTGGAATGGCAGAAAAATTGACTGTCCAGTAAATATATAACATGTATTTCTGATGTCATCTTGAAATTCCTGAGTGGTCAACTACACTGTATTGTTCCATACCAATTCCTATTCCTTTTACCTTAAGAAAGTTGATTCTGCTGTTCTTAAGCTGCAATGCCTCACTACAACTAAATTATCTGCACGTTATCTGCAGAGTAATCCTCTTCTTGAATACAAGACAGAACATCAGAGTTTCTAATCCTACACATACAGAGTAATTCACATCCACTGTAAGTTTTACTGTAAAGACAGAGTAATACAATATGTTTGATAAATCATGTATGTGTCTGTGTACAAAGAAAAAGGTTTATCTCCTTTCCTACAAGATGCATCCGTATTAAAACGCACGCACGCACACACTCCCAATGCTGGCCCTGCAAAAATCTTTAGAAGCTGTATAATAGAGACACCTAAGTTTAAAAAAACAAAGCAGCTCACAGGTCAAACAAGTTCCTGATGTGAAGTGCTTAACCAGAAATAATATTTCACTGATTGTAACTTTTCGTCCATACATCAAACCCTAGCCTATTGATTGAATAAAACTGGTCTTTTTTTATTTCAAAGCAAAAGAGAATTAAATCATCCCCATTGTTTTGCCTTTATTTAGAACTACCACACTGTACACACTGGCCATGTATCCTTCTTCTAATTACAACATCCTTAAGGAGATCTTATTCTGCAATGACTGACCACATGTTTCTTGCCTTTTTCTCTGAATCTTCTGCTCCTGGTCATAATAAAGGGCAGTTAGTGGCCCAATATTTTGATCTACTGTGGCAAGTGATTTGATCCAAGGTCTGCCAAAAATCAGTAAATTCATTTGCTTCAGCAAATTTTGGATCAGGACAACTTTATATGTAAATTTACTGCAATTATGCTGGCACATCTTTCCTTTCCCCTAGTTCTTTTTCACTGAAGAATTAGCTGCATCAAGCCGTAATTTTGTTTGCAACCCTAAATGAAGAAATCCAGGCCAGGCACCCCTTGCAAAGCTTTACCACTGTCAAGGTATCCTGGCTTAGAGAGCAGAGGGTCTCTTCTGGCAAAACACCTCAAAACACTACATATCTGGATATTGCTGAGCCCTATATAGCATTGACCAGGCTGTGATGACACCATCAAATACCAGCATAGCATGAACATGTAACAGATTGCTAACGATGCCTTTGAAGAGCACCAAGAAGTGGATACAAGTCTTCTTGAAGTTGAGTTTTGTCTTTTTTTAAACTCTTTATGCAAAAATCATAGAATCACAGACTGCTTTGGGTTGGAAGGAACCTTAAAGCCTACCTACTTCCAACCCCTTGCCACGAGCAGGGACACCTTCCACTAGAGCAGGTTACTCCAAGCCCCTGTGTCCAACTTGGCCTTGGACACTGCCAGGGATGGGGCAGCCACAGCTTCTCTGGGTACCCTGTGCCAGTGCCTCAGCACCCTCACAGGGAAGAACTTCTTCTTAATATTTAATCTAAATCTACCCTCTAACAGTTTAAACCCATCCTGTCTTGTCCTGTCACTACATGTCCTTATTTGCTTAATGGTTCCCTTGAGTGCCTGAGTCCCCAAGTCAGCCTTGAGCCTGGTTCCAGTCCACCTGCATAGGGCTGCTCCACACTGTAACAAGGCCAGAAAACCCTGTTATCAGGGATGTGGTTCTATTCCGGAAGGTTAAGATGGTAGAATCCAAGTTCACTTGTGTGTTTCACCCCACACTTACAAATACAAGAACACATGCTAAACTCAATTTTGTTTCTGTATCCACACATCTTTTACTAAATTGTATAAAGTATCCTGAATTTCTTTTTTCAAAGGCAAGGAATGTTTAATATACTTTGAATCTTCTTTAAATTAACATCACAGTCTAGGGTAAGTGCACAATTTGTAATAAATTAATTAACAAAGAAGGAATTTATCACCTGTTAGTTATTTCAGTGTTATGGAGGCACAGAAATACAGGATGGTAAGTAAACATAGACATCTGTACCAGTTAAGAAGTCTGCAGTTTGGCCATGTTCTTCAGCCCTTCAGTCTTTTGAAATCATTAGCTCAGCACTAGCAGAGCAAAGATAAGAACCTTGCTTTTGCTAAGTAGCACTAATGTCTGCCCATAGTGATATTCAGAATAGGATCAATCGAGTCACAGGGGTAAGGAAGCTGTTTGCTTGCTATGTGGCTGTCAGCAGTGAAGAGGAGTTTGTAACACCCTCCAAGAATCAAGACACACAAAAGAAACATTAAAAAAATAAACAGATAGCCTTGCAAAATATATCAATACTATATCAGTGCAGTTCTCCAGACTGAAAGTGCAGAATTCAGAAGATCAAGAACTCACAGTTAGGATTTTCCTGTTAGTTAAAGAACATAAGGATTCTCCTGAAGTCTTTGATATACGATCTTTCCTTTCTTTTCAGGCACATCAGCTGTCCAGTGAGCTAGAAGAAATAGCCCTGAAGACAGCTTTGTGTCTAATACAACTCTGAGAGGCAAAATTATCCCAATGATAAATGCTTTACATGAAACATCTAAGAAAAAAATAAAATAAAAATGTAATCCATGAAGGAATTTTTCTTTCCATCTGGGCAAGCAATTCCTATTATGATTTGGGGTGTGGGGGTGTGTGGTCCGTATCTGACACCAAAGAGACAAGCCATATCCCTCAGAATTGTTTGGGATGAACCCAAAAAGAGACAGTAGGTACTTTTAAAAAAAGGGCAACTGGGCAAACAGTGAGACAAGCAGTGAATTTTCTGAAGTGTGTCAGGACATGGTGACCTGGGATATATTGTAACTTCCCTTATTCTTCTTTGTAAGGAAATTCTTTAAGAAATGTGAAACACGTCCCATTGTGGCACTTCAGTGTATGAATGGGCACTGATGGCCACTGTCTGTCATGGTATAAGCCCAGCCAGCAACTCAGAGCCACACAGCTGCTCGCTTACTTCCCCTTTTCTTCCCCCCACACTACCAGCAGGATGAGGAGGAGAAGCGAAAGAATGTAAACCCCATGGGTTGAGATAAGAGCAGTCCAATAACTGAAGTATAATACAAAACTACTACTGCTACCACCAATAATAATAATGATAAGGGAAGTAACAAGGGGAGAGAATATAAAACTAAAAAGGGAAGGGAAAGAAGCCAACAAAAAGCAGCAGTGATGCACAATACAATTGCTCACCACCCACCGACCAATACCCAGCCCGACCCAAGCAGCAACTTGGGCCTTTTGGGTGACTCCCACCAGTTTCTATACTGGGCATGAGATGCTGTGGTATGGAATACACCCTGACTAGTTTGGGACAGGTGTCCTATCTCTGCTTCCTCCTGGCTTCTTGTGCCCCTCCTCACTGGCAAAACATGAGACTGAGAAAGTCCTTGATCAGAGTAAACATTACTGAGCAACAACTAAAACATCGGCGTGTTATCAGCACTTGTTCTCAGACTAAAGCCAAAACATAGCTCTGCACCAGCTACGAGGAAGGAGAAAAATAACTCTTATATCTGAGCCCAGGACATTGTCATACACAGCCAGCAAAAAGAATAATTACAACTGTACTTTCCTTGAGGTAACCAAATTAACTATAACACCAAAAGCAACAAGCGGTACATCAATGGTTTGTCCACCCACCCTTCAAAGCCTTGTTGAATTTGCCACATAGATGATATTCCCTGTTAATTTGGTCAAGACTAAAAAAGGGTTCCTACATAACTGATACAGGATGCAATAGATCTTGGCTTGGAAACACCTAGCAGAAGAGCATGATAAGCTCCCACCCATCCTGTCTTGCTGGCCTTTGAATCCTTAACCTGTATCTCCTTGCTCACCCTGCCCAAAACTCTTCATCTTTCAATACCAGGATCTTCCATCAACAGCAGTCTTTCAACTTTCACTGTCCTCCCAGCCAAGCACCCTTCTCCCTGCTCCAAAGCCTTCCTGAATCAGCCCCTGTGAGTATACTTATTCCAGAGATAATTAAAATTGAATATGTTCTTTAGCACTGAGAAAGTTGCACATTCTCATATACGCTTGCACAGTAAGAGATAATTTCTCTCCCTTCCCTTGCATCACTTGAATGACCTAAACCCCTTCCTTCATCCCTACTTCTGGAGTCCTCCTCCTCATCCCAGATAAGCTGCCATTAACCCTGTGCATCAGAGTGGTGTTCCCACCAGCTGTTGACATCTGCCTGTTCCACTGCCACCTCACCTGACCTCCCCCATTACAGAGTGCCAGCCCCAGCTCTCATGGAGATTTTAAACCCACAGTTCTCAGAAATCCTGCTCCATGGGATTCCAACAACAGAAGAAGAGGAGATAAGAACATTAAAGCATCCTCAATGTGGTGTCCCATCAGGAAGTCAACTAAATCTGATAGACACTGCCCTCTCTGACCCATAAGAAGGACTGAGCATTTAGAGAACGGCAGTTCAGAAGACACCTGGTCTGTAATCAACCAGCATCATCTAACAAACAAAAAGCATTTGCCTAGGTCTTTTTTTTGAGGTAATCAAGTCATATTTGAAAAAAATAATAATAATAAAAATGCCACACATACACATTACACATATATTTATATTTCTATGTTTCCCCTCCTTCACCCCACTTTATTTTGGAGTGACAATCAGCAATTATTTTACAGAGAAAGACTCTGTAACAAGCTTACAGGATGCCTTTAGTAATAAGATAATTATTTGTAACTCTATAAAGAATTATAATTTTTAATTTAAAAAGAAATCAAATAAAAACAGCTTTCATCTTTCCTACCATGTGAAGAAAACATTCTCTGCCTACAAGTGAAATTATCATTCTCTCCTTTGTGCAAAATGAATTGACCCAGAAAACTAAAAGGGTAAGAACCCATATTTGCTGGGCTTATTCAGCAGCCAAAAGTTCATGAAAAACACTGTTGTGTATCACATAGCAACCACTTGATGCCTATTGTTAAAATACAGTACTTATTCAAAAAGTAAAATCTTGCAGTGTCAAATAAGCGAGGCTGCAATGTGTGTTTACTGTTTTGGGGAAATAGTCATCTTGCCTTTTTCTCTTTTTCCATAGCCTTGGCATGTTTGGTCAGCTATGCAATGTGCAGTTACCCACAGGAAAGAAAAGGAACCCAAGAATTTCCTCGTGTTTTGCTCACAGGACAATGTCCATGCAAAGAAACACTTGAGATCACCATTAAGAGCATTAAGAGGTGCTCTGCTTTTATGCAACCACACTTTTGGTAAAATTGTCATATTCCAGAGGAAGAGGAAGAGGGAGAGGAAGAAAGGGAGAGCAGCTTGCTGCTCACTGACTGAGCATTACAGTTGCACTCTTGGACCTCTTCTCAAAGCAAGCTACTTTCATGAAGCCCTTTACACATGTACAGATGCCCACACTGTTAATGCACATCTGCACTTCTTCCAAGCACTGTTTACCTGCCACTGTGTGCAGTAGTATGAACTTCACAGACATCTCCCTCTCCACCTTCCTCCAAATCTCTTGCAGTAATAAGATATGGTAAAAAAATCATGTGAAATAGAAGTAAAATTTATAGAGGAGGAAAGAAAGTCAGCTGTAGAGCCAGAAAAAGTATTAACAATTTGCATTAAATAGAGCATGTTACCCTGAAATATTTGATAAGGAACAACAGATCACTTGGGCTCTTCTGGCCTTCCCAGATTTCCATGAATGCTGAACAACAGCCTGCAGTTTCAGTCACAACTGCATCAGACAGTCTATTTCAATTATCAAAGCAAGACCAATAGGGTTCTTCTAAAACAACTGCTGTAGGAGATGAAGGGAAAGATAAGAAAGATATAAACTCCCTTGTAGGTGCTGTTATACACTATTACACAAATAGCACAACTTAAAACTTCAAGATAATGGCATTTTTAATACCAGAAGGGAATGGCAGACTTGCTTAGCATAACTTTGAGATATTTCTTCAAGGCTGTGTACAAACAGGTGTGCAACATTTTTGCTATCTGTAAGATGCTCATTGAGATTATCTGCTTATCTAAAAGAGTGTTTAAACTCCTTTTGAGTACTTAAAATAAGATGGTAGCAGAAAGTAGACTAAAAGGGAGAAAATATGGGAGCACAGACGTTTTTGCCAAGAACCTTACATTGTGGCCAGCTGCACCCAGGTACCTGTGTGCTGTTTTCATAGTCTCTGAAAAGAAAGTTGTGTGGTAGGCAGCAAACCCCACATGAATGCATGGAGCTGTGAAGGAAAAGTATGAGAATGAATTAGGTTCCTGGGAGGGGAGAGGTGGGGTTTATGATTTTAAAGAGAGAGAAAAAGTTAAAACTGGCTGATTCCAAAACAAGATGGAAAGTATAGATGGGTTGACGTTGCAGCTTGTTTGTTGCAAGTGTTCCTGCTAGTCTTAGTGAAAGTTCTTCATTGGAGGTCAGAGGAAAAAGCAAAAAAAGTATAAAAGTATAAATTGGCTTAAAATGTATATATTGAAACAGAAGTGTGTCTACAGTTCACTAATTGAATTGCTCCAAGGGTAGATCAGTGTGTATTACTACACAGGGATTGACTGTACAAAGGAAATACTTGGTTTGGTTATTGCTCAGGATCTGGCCATGACAGGATGTGGCAATTACACATGACTGTTGAATAGCTGCAGTTACAATAGTACAGTCATGTAACTTGTCAACAAGATACTGGCATACTTGATGAAACAAAGACCAAGCTGTTACATTCAGCACACAACTCAAAATTAAGAAATCTTTCCCCTAAAACAATAAAAAGTATATGTTGAAGAATACTGTGGAACTTTTCTAGCACAACTCAAACAAATGCTTCTCTCAGAAACAGATTCCCAGCACAGGAGCTGGTAATTTATGATCCACCAAAATACTCTGTTGAACAAAAAAGTAATACCTACACTGTGCCTATGCAAATCACTAAGAATAAGTGACTCTAAGGACCAGTAAGAACAAAGCCCAAAACTCCTATCAAACATTATTTGAGGTTTGAAAAAGTCAAGACAAAGTGTAATTTTTTTTAAATGGGGATAAATTGGGATTTCTGTAACAATTGACTCATTTTGCCTGCTTTTATCTAAGGATCTCAAAGAGCACTCCAAGTGTTAATTAAATTACAAAGCATTTTTGAGACAGGTAAATGGTATTATGCCCACTGGGGAACAGAGAGAACATTTATGTTTCATTACTAAAGTCACACAGTAAT
This sequence comes from Nestor notabilis, assembly GCF_000696875.1. NCBI lineage: Eukaryota > Metazoa > Chordata > Aves > Psittaciformes > Psittacidae > Nestor > Nestor notabilis. Next base: position 56,666 of record NW_009938489.1, on the reverse strand, counting down.
TCAGTGGCTAGTAATATAACCCAAGAATTACAAGTTGCCACTTCTACTCATTGACCCAATGGCCTCACAAGAGATAAAATTAGCCTTAAAAGCCAAAAATACTTTCCTCTTGTGCTTTTCTATCTTCCAAGAATTAGGCCAAGATTTTCTCATTTTTTTTTTTTTTTTTTTACTTTATTTTTCTTCCTCTGCTTTCTGAGAGGCCTTTCTTTGAGTTACACAAAAGAAACCACCTCCTCACCTATTCAAGTGTGAAAAGCGTCACAGTACAGCAACATGGATAGGAACCTAAATAAAGGCAGTGAACTGGAATGGTGGTGTTTAACAGCTCATGCAGCTGCATAAGGATCCTCTCCTCCCTCTTCTAACCAGCCATACTCCCAGAGAAGACATGTAAGAGTTTCTGTCCCATCAGAATGAAGATGGAAGCAATCTTTCATTGGTCAATTCAGCAACTTCCAATCCTACTTTACCAAAGAAATGGACATAAAACTACCCTAAGGAACAACGTAAGAAACAACCTAAGATGCCCTGAAAATGCTTCAGGCCATGGAAGTCTGTTCTGCAGTCTACTACGTCTAATTTGAGTTGCATGTAAAGAGATGAGGAAGTAACATTTTCCTGGCAATTCCACTCTTAGCCAAAAAAAGGGAGCCACCATTTTTCATTCCAGCTTGGTCCTAATTAGTACAACTACAGGATTCACAAGTTATAAAGCAGTAAGATACAATGCAATCTGCACGATAGACAAGCCAGTGGCTTGCAGTACAACCAAAGGCATCTCTAATTCAAGACCAGTACAGCTCTGTCAGAGCTTTAACAAATTATGTCTCCATTAGTAAACTCATTTTGGAGAGTTCTTTATAAAAGGTTATTTCATAATAATTTCTTAAATAATTATTTATTGCTAAACCCAGGGAAGCATCTTTTTACATTTTATTTAAACCTTTTAAATATAACATTAAACCAAGATTTCAGGCTTTATTCTCCCCCACCCTATTTCTTGTCATGTCATGAAGAATCAGCTATGTGGAAGAGATGAGAATGTCTTTGATTCAAATGACCGCGGTTTAAGATTGTCTTTACTGTGGCAGAAAATAAAGCTGCTGCATGTATTTCCAGTAGTAGTATTATTGTTATATGATATGACAATCATAATCTTTTTTCTTTTCCTAAAAATATGTCTAAAGAACCACACATTTTATATACTGCATTCAAAATATTTTTCTTCGTTTACATTGATTGAATATTTCAAATTATGTTATAGCTGTATCGCTTAGCCTAAATCAAATAAAGAATCCACATAAATGCATACACACACACTTTCCTTGTTTTTAGACATTGCCAGTATTGACAAGATTAAAATATTTTTTTCATTCATTATTTATTGTGATATGATGAAACAGTATGAGTATGTATTTAACAGAACATCACAAAGTAGAGTTAAAATACGGACATGCTGTTTCATTTCTATTTTACTGCAACAGTGTTAAGTACGTGACACCCTGACTACAATAATGACATCTTTGGGTGATGAAGATTTAAGATGCTTTGCAAAGATGCAGTGTTATCCAAACTCTAGCCATGCTGATAAGGAGCGTTATTGAATAGACGAACCTAAGACTGGAAGGAGTGCCATGACTGAAGTCCTCCTGTTGCAGAGGACTGGGGGAGCTGGTGCTCAGTGCCAGAGCCATGGCAAACTCCCACTGCATCAGGTACCTAACTGGAGTAACTGGAAGGCAGACATGCATACTGCCACACTTGTACAGGCATCAACATTTTTTGTTATCAAAAATGAGCCCTCTGGATAGTTTCTCTGCTGCTAGGGTGAACTGGTACTACCTGACAACTAAAGTTTCTAGTCAAGCAATGCTATATCTGGTTGAACCTCAAGTACGGGGTAGACTCATATGCATTTGGTTTTCAAACGTATGTCCCTTGGATTGAAAACCACAGACACAGCACTGCACAATCCCATTTACCAGCTCACAGTTAAGCGCCATTCTGTGCATTTCTACTGGCAAAAAAAAAGCAAGGAAATGCCAAAGAGAGCACCACAGCAAAGCAACAGTGACCAAAACCAGTACTGCTGGGCAGAGGAGCACAGGGCTTGCCTCCTGTAATATGTGGCAGTATCTGGGCTAGAATGCACAAAAAGACAGACACATTTTAGCCCAAATGATTATTCTTGCATGCTACAGTGTAATATACCCCCTATGATAAATACAGCAGAATAATCAGAAGGTACTGAATGCTTAAAATGCACCCTTACAAAACAAAACAATGTAATGCATATCTCTCTTTACGTGTCAAACAATTTGCCTAACAAATCATAATAATGCAGAATGATATAAAATTCACCCATCAAGCCCAAATGTATGCACAAAGATTACCATGGCAAAGAATTGTGAATTTCATTAAATATGTTAAAGGCAGAAAAAAATTCCGCTTTGAAAAATAGTAATCCTGTCTTTCAACAAAAATATTATAGGAAGCTATGAATTTGGTAGATCTGAATAGGATGTTGGTACATGTTTTACTAAGGTAATATAATGGCACACTATTATTAGATCACATTAATCATTACTGTGCCAAAGGCACTGACAGCACCACTGAAAAGGATTGAAAGGGCTGGTAATGGATATAAATTACCCATTGTGTGATAAAAGGATTTTTACTAAGAAGGTAAGAATAAAACAGCAAATTTCTAATATAACTGTTGTGTAAAAACCAAAATAAAAGTAATCCAGTCAGTAATATCCACAAAATCAGAAAGTAAGCACTTTTGAAACAAGATAAAGTCACAATAAAAACTGTATACAATGTAAAATTAATTTCGTGGTGCATAATATTACTATCAATTTAAATAGTTTACATGATGACCTCTAAGGGCTATGGTAAAAAGAAAGGTAAGCTTTGTTAATTAGAATCGACTATGAGCTTCTGCATGCGTATTTTGAGTTTATGGGCTTGGAATTTTTTCTTTCCTTTTTTTGTTACCCTATAATGGCTTCATGACACCCCCCTGAAATTCAAGACGTCTTGAGAGTTTTCAGTTTTCTGCATTAACATCACAACAAACAGCACATCTCTAAGATGGTTTTATTTGGATTCCAAATGCTATTACAAAACGAGCCACGTCTTTGCTGAGCTATTTAACCATTTGATTGAAACCATTTGTATTACTAATTGTCCAATTCTGTGCTCCTCCTTTACTCTGGCCAGTATTTCCTGATATTAGTAGGGATCAGTGAAGTGAATTGGTCAAACTACATCCTTATTTACATCATTAAAAAATCCACGTATCTTCTCGGAAGTTGATGGAATTATTCTAGAATCAAGTCACTGTAATTTTTTTCCAGTCAATTGTCTAGAATAAAATCCAGTAGCTCACATTCAATTAGGAAGTTTTAAAAATGGTGAGCCATATTCTTAAATGATATAAATTCATAAGTACAGACATCAATCCTGAAAACACGTCTATGCTTAACTTTACTCACGTGAGTAATTCCATTAGCATCTGTAATTCAATACCTGCTTATGCATTTGCAGTGCTGAAGCTTTAGTATGCCTGAATATCCTCTCACTTACATCAGCTATAAATCAGCACAATACCTCTGAATCACACCATTTCTACTAATTCACAAGATATAAAAACGAGTGGACAATCCAGTCTAACAATTATAATAAAGAAATAACATAAGAACTTGGTTTGGCAGCAGAAGCTATCAGAAATTTTGATTTAAGAATCAATTAACGCATGTAAAATGTAGAATTAATTATTGGTTATTTCCTAGGAAGCTAGGCTTTTATTTCAAACTGAGGGCCAAAAACCCAATTCTGATTTCACACTGATTTCCACACCAGTCTGGTTTCTCAGACTTTACAGCAGATTTTCTTCTGCTGCACTGGAATAGCTCAGAGGAGAATCATACATACAGTGTGGTACCCCCCTCCACCCACTGATTTTCATGGGTGTTCTTCTGATGCTAATATACAAGAGAATATGGATTTTAATAATATGCATGAGATGTTCTATTGAACTTATGGAAAAAAAAAACAACAAAAAGTGATAAAATTAATTTAATCATGAATGTCACGGATTTTTATAAAATCAGCAGTCTGTTGATAAAGTAATAAATGATGATTCATCTCTAACACAATTATTACATATCAACTGCATAAGATGAATGCTCATGTTTTTGCCAAGCAGAATTTTTTTCCATGACAGATCTATTTGTAGCTCACTACACCCTGAAAGAACTACAATAAAAAGTTTTGATAAAGACAAATACACTTTTGAAGATGTATAAAACACGTGAGGGCAGAGTCTTAAATCTAATTTAGGTACCTCATTTTTATGTGTTTTTTGGGGTTTTTTTTAATATGGAAAAGCAAACTTTAACAAATCAGATCCATTATCAGAAGAAAATGTTATGAAAACAATATAAGTATTCTTACCAGTTACTCTTAAAACGAATCTGTTCCTTGGCTTGGGAAATTCTTAAAAGACACAGGATAGGTACTGAAGGTCACAACTGTAAAAATAAAACCTGTGAGAAATTTAATATGTCAAAACTCAATATTTGAATCAGTCATCTACATTAAAATATTACAAGGCCACCTCAAGCAGACAATCTAGAGAGCAGCAGAGAGTACCGAGAATTAGAATATTAATGGGATTAACATCTTTATTTTTTAAGACTACATAATGTAAATGTGTTTGGTGGTCATTTCATTTTGGGAACTGAAAAGTTCTTTCAGTTCTGGATAGTTCTGAGAGGGAAAACATGTCCTTAAGATAATGCTGAGGCACAGAATCCTCTGATCCTTTCCCCTGGACAGTACAGCAAAAGAGGACAAAACAAGATAAAAGAAAAGTTGCATAGCGTACTCCAGAAACCCAGTTATTCTCTTTGACATTGATATTCTATTCTTTCAAACTGGGTAAAAAGAGAACAGCTACTAATTGTATTTTTACCTTTTTTTAATTCCATTTTATAACAGAAATAAGTTCTTTGTAGATGATCTCATCTAATAAACCCTACTTAAAAGAGATAAGAGCCAGCAGTAAAAGCCAAGCCAGAATAGTTCCAAGATATTTGTCAGTAGTGAATTTAGGGCCATTACATTAGTAAGCAAAATAGAAACAAAAACAAAGGGCGTTCTTAGAGCAAAATAAAGTTCACTTGACTGAAGCTATAATCTGAAGAATTTATGACTGAGAATTCTAACTATGTTTATCCCTATGCATATCTAACAAATGACATTAAAGGTCACTTTCAAATAATATACTTTGTACATCCACATCAGCCAAATTATTTCATCCATCAGGCTGGCTCTGCAACCCCAGTTCAAGCACCACAGCCTTAGGGCTTCACCTTACCAACACTGATCTCTAGAGAAGCAATGACTCCTCCTCAGGGCCCAGGGGTGTGCTGTAGTAGTAGTCAGTATGGACAGAACTGCATCTCTCATTTCCACGGGAAATAACTAAGAGGTTGGCTTGTTTATTGCATTTGATTTAAACTAGTCACCACCAACAGGACCACACTGCTGGACAATGCCATTTGTTGACTTGAAGGACAAACAACAGTTTTGAGGACTTCTATTGATGGTGAAAACAACATCAAATGATTCTGCAAATCAGGGAGTTCACTACTGAGCAGCAAAGCCCTCCAGTAGTGCAATACTGGTACAACACTTCTCACGTATCCTCTAAGGTCTCTCCAGACTTCACCTTGTCCCAGTTACATCCAATGCGAAAGCCTCCTGCAGAATGTCCCATTTTGTCAGTGCCACCTCCTCACTCCTTTGGTTTCTCCACCACACCAAGCACAGGCTACCTATTTCCATTCTGATGGTCCACCACAACATTTCCTGATTCCCACTCCTCCCCACCTTGCTTGCAGATTGAACCAGTCTTTATCATGCACTTCAAAACATTTTCCAAGTCATAATTCTGCCATGCAACTTCTCTGACATAGGAGAATTACCCCAGTAAAAGCTTCAAACCCCTCCTTTATAACTCACATTTCCACAGTTAACTGCCAACAATTCAGCAGTAGACAGCTGGTTTGCCATCGCCACTATTTCTCACGCGTAGGAACGCACTTCTTTTTTGCTCTCTCTTCATGCTTAGTTTTTTTATCTGCGAATTGTCTCTGGTTTTATACTTGAGTTACAAGCCCCAAAAGGCGAAGCCTATCTTCTCATTACATATTTTGCAGTATCGAGCTTAATGGGTGGTGAGCACGTACAAACTATCACTCCAATTTGGTACCCCACTTCCCCTGAGTATACCCAGTTATACGAGAAGCAAACTAAAGGGCAGTCAAGCCAAGCACCTCCAGTGCCGGCTGGAGAGAACAAAAACCTTTTGCACATGGTTAAAAAATCCTAAACTTCTTATCAGATATGGTCTTCCCAAATATGAAATTTGGTCCTGCAGATTTGGTCTTCCCAAATGCTTGGATAGGATTCAGGTCCCATTTAGAGGCCCATACAATTCAAATAAGTGAATTTTGGTTACAATATTTGGACACATAGGAAAAGCAAATTCATATAAACACAGGTCACATCCAACGTTCTCAGTGGCACAGTGTCTAAAAACAGTGATAGATTGTCTGGAATTTCTGCTGTTGTTGGTGTCTTCAGACTTCAAGATACACCTTTTTAGTGTTTCCTTGCAGTTCATTCAATATAAGAAAGCCAAGAAATAGAAACGAAGATAATAGACTGTTAGTGTTCTCTCCCTGAACAGGTTCTTAGTCCTTCTACACTGACATTGTAGACTACATTTTTGCTATGCTATTACAAGGCTACTTGTGTTTAAAAAAAAATATATTCAGATTTTACATACACGCTCATGACTTGCAAAATTCTAGGAATGATTCTCAAGGGGCTTTCACTAAGATGCTTTATAAATTCTGATGACAGACAGAACACAGTAAGGCTTCATCTCTTAAAGTCCTGTACTGATTTGTTTGGAGGCTTCATGTCATTGATCAGCATGTCAATGTCTCTTGCAATCTGCTTTCCAGTTCATGACTGTGAGTGAACCCCTCAGGTTTAAAACCTTAAATGATTTAAGATGTGTGATACATAACCTTACGAACAAATTGGGAAAATCTGTAGCTTTACACATTAAACTGTAGCAGAAATGATTTAAAGCCTTATAAAAAGGTATTTTACTTACCTGTGCTAATATTATTCTAACACATTTGACACTATGTAAAGCAGATATTTTAAAGGTACAGGCAGCAAGCTACATGGAAACAAATTAAGACAGTTCCACTTAGGTCAAATTGAACCAGTTTACCAGTGTCTAATACACTCACTGGCATTAGAAAAATTGCACTGCGAGCCCTCACAAACCAATTTATCATGGTAAAGTCTCCCGGAGCAGCACTCCTGTTGAGTTACACTCAGCTCAGCGGGTTAGCCTGTTCCCCAACACACCTCCACCCCTGAAGAAGAGGAAACCCCAATGGCTTTCAGAAAGAGGCTGGTAAAGTAAAAGTGCTATCAAGACATAACTGGGGTAGAAGAGTAAAATGTTTATTCTCTCTTAAACATGCCTGTGTAGCTCATTCCTTGAAGTGAATTACAAACATGAAAGGGAGCAAGCAATCTCTCATCCCATTGATGAGTGGGGGCCAGAAGGATTTCTGCAGGTTATGGGTAGAAACCAAACACACAAGGGAAAACTAGTGCTCAAAGATGGACTTTTTCTGAACAAGGTGCTCTTCCCCAAATACTGACGTTGCACAGGCTTCTTCATGAGGCTCTTAGCAGCACACCCTGTCCCGGTTAAACTCAGTGATGAAACCCCTGCTAATCTCAAGGGGACAAGGCTTGGGCCCTCTGTAAACAGCGTACCCTTTCTGATGGAATGAGATGTCATGTTTAAACAATT
>NW_009938489.1:8745-43745 GCF_000696875.1 Nestor notabilis | reverse complement strand
ATCTCTCCAGACAATATGACACCATTCCTGACAAAAGCATTATTTCAAGAGGACAACATCTGACGCCCACTTACAATAGAGAGTGAAACAGGTGAAACGCAACCTTTGTGCTAACATCTACATAAAGACTTTGGGTAAAGCAAGCATACAAGAGCAACCCAGCCTTCACACCAAATATTCAGTGACCCAGTTCTTCAGCAACTAGATTTCGGCAACAGCTATTTGAAAACCCCTAAAATAAACCACCTTGGACTTTTCTGGAGTCTTCCTAAGACCTGTAGGACTATTTCAATTCAGTTCATTTCTTGGCTTGTATGGTGCAATTAATAGTAAAAGTTAGAGGGTTTGTGGGACCACTGCCTATTAGACCACTGTCTAGTAATTGCTGACGTGATTTAAAGTTTTTCTTTACTTGTGCTTATTTAGAGATGGGTGTTACTGGCAGGATTTTGGTATGGAATAATAAGAGGAAAATAAAAATCTCCAATTCTGATCCTGGGGTTCCTCAGAAACACCTCTGTTGGGAATAAGTATGTGCCAAATGACAAAAGGCCATTTTGTGATGTAACTAGTTCCACAGCAGTGCCTTGAATCATAACCATAATTGATGTTGGTAGCAACAAAAAAATAAAGAAAAAAACATCCCAAAACCCTGGATACAATAACAAGGTCAGGTGTCAAAGGTATCCTGTTGGAGCCTAATTGTCATCAGAAACAACTATCCACTGACACACAACTCTACTTCTACTAAAACGTTCATCAATTCACAGTTTTAAAGAGAATAAAATATAAAATACTTATGAAATGGCAAATTGGGAAAATTTTCATTCCTAACTATCTTGTTCGTGCATCAAATTACAAAACACCATCTAAGGCAGTTTTCACCACATCACATAAGAGGACATTTCATAAGTGATACTGCTCTCATCACAGTCTGCTAGAGAAAGAAAAAGGGAGTTTGTTTATAGATTCTTTCTTGTTTGTTTTACATTTTCTATGTAGGAAAAAAATCCAATAACCCACAAAAAGATGTAGGTCAAATGTTCTCATCTCAAATCTTCCTTGATAAGTAGCGATTTAAGAAGTCTATATAAAAAAATGTGTTATTCCCTTTCAGCTCATAGGAAAAAAATGTTTCAGAAATAGCACATAAAAAAATATTCAATGTCACTAAAACTGGAATAGAAAATGTTTTATAGATTAACAAACATTGTAATGAATTTGCACAACCTTAACTGACTGTATACATAGCATAATGAAATGGTCTACATCCCTTCAAAGAAAAATTAGGTATTCCAATACATAGCTTCAGAAAAGCATTGTTCAGAAAAACCTGCATTTTTTCCCAGCTACCATGTAATTTGTGAGATGCATTTTTAAATGATCTGCAACTGCAGCAGGCTTCATCAGTCAGATGATACAGATAGATAATTCACCAAACTGTCACATGATCTTCCATCAGTCTAAAAGATGTGAATATATTGCCACAAGCTTTGGGAATAATGGGTGCACCTGTTTACAGTGTCACCTCTGTTTGCTAATTGTCTCCTTGAGCTACATTTTACTTCTAATGCATTTATTTTTGACAGGCAGTGTCTATTTAGAAATCACATTACTTCAAGTGCAATTGTTCTTTTGTCTATCAAGTAAATGAAGTGTTGTTATACAGATTTCAGGTTCTGATTAGTGAAGTATCAGCACACCACAAAGGTCAATCAGTTATTTACCTGAAGTAACAGAAGTATGACAGGCCTCCTGGATATCCTCTAGATCATGGTATGGCTCCTATTAGTATTAATATTTTATATTTCAAATATACATACACACGCCTTTGTTTGCATTTCTATATTGCATAAATGTATTAAGTCTTCTAAAATGTACAGTACTGTACATAGACAGAAGAGTAACAGGAAAAAAGCAAAAATATCAATGTTGACTTGGACTCAACACTTCTATCCCAGCATCTTAATCCAAGACAATAGTGAAAACCAAGGGGTTGGTCCCACAAGCATTTTGCAATGGTTTTTGCATATAAGATGTCACACCAACAAAACTAATGTTTTAAAAACATGCTTTATTCACTGTGCTTCCTGCTTTTTATAGAACAGCGAAGCAAAATTTAGTTAAGGTTACTTGCATTAGATTCAACTAATAAGATGCCATAAGAAATTAAGATGAGCCACTTGAGGTCTAAGAAGGACCACAGGGGATTTTTATTCACACCCATACCCTCGTGTCTGCAATGCTACCAACATTCAGTTAAATAATGTTCCAATAGGTACAAGACCATACTTTAATATGTACAGTAATACAGTCAAGTAGAACTATACTATCAAACAGGAAATTTTGGAAACCTAAATTGCACATTGATTACACAGGCACCGCACTGCATGTATCTTGATCCTAAAAAAAAAAAGAAAGAAAAAATAAAAATAAAAAAGATTAAATTAAATTAAATAAAATGTATTTTAACTGGTTATTACCAAGATGGGAAATAGTACTACTATAATAGCAGCAGTGGTTTACCAAAGCCTCGTTATTTCTCACATACCTGTGTCCAAGTTCCTCATCCCATGCTCAGTTCTGCCATGCAGGGACTAGGTAGAAGAGAATTGTATGAAAGCAGTGCTAATTTCACAAAACAAAGGCAAGGTCCAAAGCTAACACCGACCCATCCTCATGAGGGTCTCGGTACCGACTGGTCTCTGTACAGGCACAGCACACTCGGGGGCTTACAAGGGATTTCCAGCCACCTCTGCTGTTTTACCAGTTTGCCAAAAGAAACAGAGACAAAAAGCCACGCTTGCCTTAAGTCACATTCTAAATTGGCTCCCAGGAGCATTCCCCTACCTTGTTCACTAAAGCACGGTGTATGTTTTCTCAGTGTTTAGCATATGCTATGTAACCTGAGCAGGACTTGCATTGTTCCAGTAGTTGTTTTTCTAAAGTATGTTCCCATCAGGACCATAATTACATGCAAAATGCTAGAGTTAGAGTCATTCTTAAAGTCATTTTAAAATTTCTCTAACACTTTCTAGCAAGATTAGGGTAAAACTTGAAGCTGAATATGGAAGAAGTCACAAATCTTGGCCACAGATGCATACCAGCGATAAAAGTTCAAATTACGCCAGGTTAGCTGATGTATTCCAAGACCCAAAAGTGCTACAAGGGGAATCTCCCCTTATGTATTTTGCATAGCAGTGCATTTTTCACATATTTCTGTAAATGTACAAAAACCACAATTTAGATAGTTAATCAGTCATGAACATCTTATATACACCTGTATTTATGACTAAAACTCCTGGAAACTTGCATTTGAAGTTCTCAAAGCATATTTCTCCTGCAGCTTCTAGAGTAAAAAACACAACTCCATACACTTCACAGCAGCAGGATTGAGCCTGATGTTTGCAAAGGAGGCAATGGACAAGAAACTGCTGTTTACTCACAAGTCAAACATGTCTCTTTGGGAAGACATGTCTACTACCACAACCTGATGATGCAGGAAAGAGATGATTTATGTGGAAACTTTACAAATTTCTTTAGTCGTTTTACACCCACCCCAAGAATTACTGTTTTCTTTTACACAACAGCTAGCAATCTTTTGAATGTTACTTTGCATACAGAGAAGCAGATACTTTAGCAATAAAGCTGCTCGCCTAAGACTAAATCCTTCCAAGCACTTCTTTCGCACACAAACAGTCTCCTTGAAATCAATGAAGTTTCTTGAATGAGCTCTTCACACAAGTAAAAGGATCAGGTCCTTAAGCAGCAGAAAGTACAGACAACCATGTTAACACAAAGCATCAAACAGGAGGAGGTCTCAGCAATGGAGTGAAGTATAGTCACCTACCACACATGGTTAATGAGATGTGACAGGCCAAACTCAGATCAAACATTGACATGGGCACTTTCCCGCCTGGAACAAAACCTGCTGAGGATGTCTAAGCTTTGCTTCATGTGTAGTATCGGGTAGTAGCAATGCAATTAACCAACATCCAATGAATTACCAGAGCTTACCAGCATGACAAACACCCTAGAGACATACAAAAAACATGACCATCTACCTTCCAACACCCACAGCTGGACCACAGGCGACTGTCCAGCCCGGGAGACCTGTGTAGAGATTTGGCATGATGCCATCAAAAGGGATCCAGGACATATAAGTGCCAAAGGGCTTTCCAAAACCATCAAGGCACTATTTTCTTGAATATCCAGGGTTCCCTGCACTTCTAACGCAGTCCACCTGCATCTACAGGCACCAGACACTGCATCTCACCTGCCAGAGTCATTCTCATCCCCTTTCCCCCTGAAAATACCTCCTGGTGTTGCCCAAGAGCTAGCCAAACTTTGACCCTATTCTACCTCAACTACTGGACCTCTATGTATAATTGATAGTGGAAACATTAAATTCTGCTTGTCACTGCATTTCTCTTCTAATTTAATATATATATTAATATTGGAGGGAAGGGAGGGGTAAGGACACAGCTCTTTCCAAGCAGAACTAATCTTCCTTTGGGGACGGGCAAGCCCTACACAGCTCTCTAACCCGAACAGCAAGAACCTCCAGTTCGCTGGGGAGGCTGCGCAGTTCCCAGGTTGTAAAACAAGTGTAAACAACAACATATAACTTAGTAGCAACCTTCGTTTTCTCCCCGCAGCCCAGGATGTGTGAGACCATCCCCAGCCTGTGGGTAAGCACAGGTAAGCACGGGGAGCACAGCAGTTAGTGGTGCAGGAGGGGAACACATGGGTGACAGTGGTTTAAAAAGCAGCTGTGTGTGTGTTTTTCCCACTTAGACTGTAAAACACAAATGGTGGAATCAGCACTGCAAGCTTAAAACCACGCTAGCCCACTTGGCTGCATTTTATTGTTAACTTCGCATCTACATTTTGTCTTGTTTTCATAAGAAATGCAGAACAACTCCTCTGCCTCAACTACCTCCTTTTATTAATGTAAGGATAAAATTGCACTAAATATCCCTAATGTAGTTATAAAATGGTGAAGAATGAGAAAGCATTATGAAACAGGACATTTGTGGCCAGAGCCTTTGGAACATTTATACTGTTAGATATATTTTCTCTACGTAATCAGGAATGTATTGGTATTTTGAAATTATGTATCTCTAATAACACAAAAGTACTTAAGAACAGAAATAGACAGTAATGGAAAATGCAGTCAACTGTTGACAACATATAGAATTTCAGAAAATAATTTACAGAGAACAGCACAGCAGATGAGTCAAAATTTTCTCAAAAATATTTCTTGCCTCCGATAGTCCAATGTAATTCATTTTCTATCTCTGTTCATTAATCATTGTTAAAATTAGTGATCCATTTCTTCCACTCTGCCATCTGCACTCAGCTTCGTAACAAACATGACACCTTCCTGCATAATAAAACCTGACAACTACGAGGATGCATTTCCAAATAGCTTTCTGCATATTTGCACCTCTATAACTGATTCCGTTGTCAGACAAAAGTGGATTATTTAACCAGAGTTCTTTCTTTATCAACTCAGTACACAGACGTGTGCTTGTGAGGGAGTGCGTGTGTGTGTGTGTATAAAATGATCAAGTGAAAATCACTTAATTTGAATTAAAAACAAGATATGCCAGTTATCTTTGAATTCTCACAGTCAGTAGAATTGGTCATATATATGTATGTTAGTTTTAATCTTCTACTATGAAGCTTAAGGATGTAGCATTTGGATTGGCTTCATCTTGCAAAGTTTGCATACACAAGAATTATCCTGACACTCCAATTTCCTCCAGAAGGAAAAAAAAAATCATATCCAGCTCGGTTTTGTTTCCCAGCCTTTGATCACTGACAATTTCAAATAAATATTTTTAAGACAAAATATCAAGCAATGAGAAGATATAAAAAAGTGCACAGATAAATAATTAACATTCAGGATGTCATTTCCATCCTGTTCAGGCTAGCCTCTCATCTCCTGGTGGCAGATAAGGGACTAGGGAACAGGGTTCTGGGTCTTGGTCTCTTTCCATTCCATCAATAGACTTGGAAAGCCACAGCAGCAGAACATGCAAGTAGTCCCTTCATAAATGCTAATTGTGCTTAGATCCCACTGACGAACAGAAGCTGAAGTTCTCAGCACGCCAAAAATGAGGCTAATGGTGGGAGCACTGGGCCACAGACATGCAAGTCAGCAGGAACATGTTCACCGACCCTGAGGAATCTGGTGTCCTGCTCACAGCTCTCTGTTTGATGGGAACTGACCAGCCAGCTATAAGCAGAGCTGGTCAGACACAAAAGACTCTGCCCCTATGCTCAAAACATAGTAGGCACTAGGACAGTGGGGAGGAGGCACTCAGGGACATGGAAGTGCACACTAGAGTCTTCTGGAGGGTAAAAGTAGTTACCAAGCCCTTTAATATACTTTAAGTCAGGCCTGAAAAGTATACCAATCCTGAACTGGAATTGTAAAAGAGCAATCTTTTCCAATAGAGAAGATTCTCATTCCATAGTAACCTCAAATAATTGTGCCTACAACAAGTTCTTCAGGTGCCCTTTGGCAGTGGGCAGATGGGCAAGCACAGCACGTAAGATGGGAACTTGGTTTCCTCAATTTTAGGTTTTGAGCCATGGTCACCACAATAACCCATACCTATACACATACTTGTCTACCTCCATGCCAGGTGAGCCCACAGCCACCAAGCAGCTCTCCAGGCACAGACACAGGTGCTCCACACACATCCAAGGGCTTCCACTTCCACAGGCAGGTGAGTTCTTCGGAAGATCACCAAAAGCTGACACAGCAGGAACTGGTGGACAGTGCTGCCTTCAAGAGACCATGCTGTCTTTCCAGCTCTGCCATCTGACCTGCTCACTAAACTTGGACAAGCTGTCCCAATTCCAAATGTTCCCATTTCCCCACTATTAATGGAGTTGCTGACACTTGCCTCCTTTGTGACCCACTGATGAAAAAAGCTAAATGGCTTTCAATAACATCACAGACTGAAACACACACAAGGAAGCAGTATCAGTACAATTTGGTTAACAAACACATCTTCTCTCAGCATCCTAATTTTCATCTGAGCACTACCACTAGTATCATTCCTCTCGCTGATAAATTTGTGACAGCAGCTGTCAGTGGAGAAAAGATCTTCCATTGCAAACATCTTAAAAAGCTTATATAGCATGCACATTATAAATTACAGAATATATATTGCAATGCTTCTTTTAGAACAGATAAAATGTAAGAGGGAACTTGAGTACAAGCCCAGCGGGTTGAATCCAAATTCAGGCAACCTCTCCAACATACACCAGGAGAAGCAGCAGAACATTTTAAGAACAAAGGACCTAATTCTGTCTTCAGATGTATGCCTGCCTCTCCACATGTGCAACAGGCCAGAATGAGAGCCAAAGTTTCGGCAAGAATTATGTCAGATATTTAAGTAATTTTCATATTGAAGGAAATTAAAGAAAAATTAAATCAATCTATTTTTTGATACAACACTGTCTAGTACAACAGCAAACGTATGTCACTCTTTGGGAGAAAATCTGCATCTGACATGCAAGTGTCTGTTCAAGATTTAAACCAGATGTGATAAAGAACAGCTGAAATCTAAAGCTTGGGAAAAAAAACAAGATGTAGAAGAGAGATAGCAACTGATTTCTGCTACATACCACCGGGGTAGGAGAGCCCTCTGTTTAAAATCTTCAAACTAGAACCATTCTAGGTACACACAAACATTAACCTATTGGTATTATCTTTTTAAAATGTATTTTATTTTGGGGTAGTTGTTTTGGGGTTTGGTTTCTTTTTTCTTTTTAATTTTCTCTCAATTTGTCAATTTGGAAATTGGCTGTCTGGCCTATTTAAAATTTTCTGTATGTTCTTGTATAGCTCTTGGTGAGCATTTGAGAACAACTATTAACTATTCTTTTTATTCTTCACTTGGAAGAAAAAAAAAATCAAACAGGCATTGTCTCTATAGCTGCCTCTTTTGCCTTTTAGTTTCCTTTTTTTCTTCACATGTCTGCATACTGACACATTCAATTTCAGGTTATCAGCACATCTGAATTACAGAATACTGATGGGGATAGAGGGCAGGCCTCTCTGGACTGATTAGCATCATTTAAGAAAGCATTCACTTGCTTGCTTCATTGGCTGCAGGGATTCCATGATGGGTGGCCTTTTAGCATTAGAAGTCAATATGGAGCAATCTCATTTGAATTAAATATGGACAAAAGAAAAGATTTGATTGTGGTTATTCATAGCTAACCTTTTAATTTCTTAAAGCTCTGAAATTTGGGGGTTTGTAAGCCATAAAACTTAAGTATACTTAGTTTTTATTTCTTTTCGCTGGCTTTTCTCCTCCTCCAGTTTTTATGTACTTTTTAATTTGTGCAAAACTTAAACCAGAAGCTTATTTCAAAAGAAATGTCTGGATGAATACTCAGGCAAACCTTTTAACCTAGTTAAACCTACACTGACTATAAAAGGAGGAATGCCTGATTCTAATCCATAAATGTATGTAAATCCACACTGAAAAACATATTTGTCTCTATCAGCCTCATACTTGTTTCCGAATGGACTATAAACGCAGCCAAGTATTTCATTAACACAAATAATTATGTATGGGTAGTCATATTATGACCTTTGTTAACAAGAACCTAAGCCCGTGGAAAGGCTGCAGTGATTTAAAAGTACAGCAACAAAACTTGATCACAGGGAAACAAATTTCTATTCTCGCTTTGAAATGAAATTATTATATGAACCAAAACAAATTCTCACTAACTAGTAAAATTGCAGAAGCATATAAAGTATCAGACTACAGAAGTAGTTGGGAGAAAAATAAGTAAAGCTTAAGTTTTCCAAGCTATTAAAAGAAGTTAAGTGCAATATTTGACTTCCAATAAGATGAAAGAACTGAAAGTGTAGCCAACCTCTCTGAATATCTGATCCTGCTGCACTTGAAGACTGTGGGAGTTTTGCCATTGACTTCAATGGAAGCAAAATCAGACATTGAGAAATGAAGTGGAAATGGCTTTTGCTGAGCTGGGCTGACTGCCACAATACAGGATAAGCTCAGCCTATGAGGGACAGAGGATAAATATCACACTACTTCTAGCACATGACTTGTCCCTTTGCTACCTATCCCAACAGACTAGGCTTAAATTTGAAATATATAGTTAACACCAGTTCAGACAATTTCATAGATATCCTGATGAAGGAGAAAAGTATTAAAAGTCCCTCAGTGGGTGTCTTATATAAAAAGATTCCAGCAAATCATTCCTGAACTGCAGACACCATTGAAACTGAAATCAAGATCTGTTTAAAGCATTTTCATGGGTCATGTTAAAGATAAAATCAGTCTCATAAAAAGAAGCAGCAAAACGTTACCTGCATTTATACCTTTTAGTTGTTTTATGAAACTTAAGTCTGAAACCATCCAAAGTATTCATAGAATTACTCCCATATTCCTCAAGATTTTAGTTCATCCTGCTGTTGTAATATAGAAAGCACCTAGATGAAAGAGGATGGAAGGTAAGGAGCGTATTTCCTGAGGAAGCATATGCATTTTACTTTTCAAATTGTATGATCTCACTGTAGCATTCAGTAGTTTTAAAGCTCAGCTTTTCCAAGTTTCCCTCCTGTCTCTAATATACTAATTTCCAAATAATTTTGATTTTAGGGTTTTTTTTCAAGCCAACTTACCAGACTTCTGCACTCGCACACAGCATTACATCAACAGCATCCTTAGCATGCATTTTGTCCATTTTTAAATGGAATAAGTCTAAATAAAGAAACAAAAGCGCTTGGGAGTACTTTCACTGCAGCATAAGCATTCTAAAAAGGCCCTTCACAAATGTTTCCAATATGCTTTATACTGCAGCCCAATGTGCAACTTCTAAACTACACCACCACAAGTAAGAAATTAGAAATGTTGAGGGCTATTGAACACTGAATTTTCACAGTGCATCTGCACAAAGTTATTTAGCACAGATGTTTCTGTAATTGTGATCCACTGGAAAAACTTAAAGTGTTCAATGGCCCTCACACTTCCACCTGCAGAGCAGTACCGGCCTAGCACAACTATGCTGAGCTGTAACTTAGAAAAAGCAGCCATAGAGGCTCGATCAGACTTTGTAAGATTTTCACAAACAGTGCTATTCTGCTTTGTTTGTGAGGGGGTGACACAATTTGGGTTTTTTTTCTTTTCGTTTACAAAAAAGACCCACATATTAAAAAGGGGTGAAATAGATTTTACATGCCTGGCTTTGAACCTGGGAATCTCCCACAGTGCAACTAATTGCATTGCCAACAAGACACAGGAGTACACCCACAAGCAGCATAAAATGTAACTGTGAGGGGTGTGATGGTAAGTCTTTATAAATAATACATTCATCCCAAGGTGCACTTGTGTCTATGTTGTTAACATAGGTATTTTTTCATTAGTAGCTGTAAAGATACTGGGCAAGTGAACATCAATATGCCTCTAAAGACAATAAAAATGAGGAAGCAACAAGAGGAGAGGACCTGTTTCTTAAGCAGAATGGTTAGATATATTCAGTTGGAGCAACAAAAGGAAGTGAAGATCATTGCAGTGACCCTGTGTGTTTACATGGCCTCAAATTCCCAGGAAAGCATCACCCTATCTTGACTTTCAAAAAAAAAGCACATCTCAGAGACAACAGAGACAGACACTATCTTCCTGCCTGCAGGAATGGCTGAGCAGAGAGCAGGCAGCACAAACCTGTTTAAAAAGCACTGAATAAGGACCAACAACTTCTTTGTCTTCCCACTGCCAATGCACAAGGAAGCAGGTGGACCATTCACTTAACCTCCTTTGAAAATCCCTGAAAAGGGATTATAGAGATTTTTTTTTTAGCTGAGAAAACAAGAGGGAATTGATTAGAGGAAAGATGGTAAGCAAGGTAAGGATAAGACAACTTTGATGTAAGAAACATCATCTAATGTGGCTATCAGCACATATCAGACTGCAGAAGTACATAACATTTAGTGATAGGTTGCTGGCTTTGCAAAACACAAATCCATAATGTGGACTTATATTTTGAGCCATAAAAAGTAAGGATAATACCTAAGTCATCATTTGAAAATTGGCTGCTGTAACTGCACAATACGTTTTTCAAAGCGTATGAACAATAATATGACAATTGCTCCTGACAAGATAACCACTTTGGGCTGCTGTCCCACCAGACCTAACAAACTGATCTAACAACAAAACCATGCCTCAGCAGGAGAGCAGCCATGATCACTTCATTGCTCGGAGAATCTGTTTTTTTATAGTTCTTGTTGTTAAGTTGTTCCTAGAAGCACCTTATTTGCCACAACACTCTCCTACCATGTCTAGTTTTCTGTGCAGCCCCACACAACTATGTTTCACACTTCTGTCCTTCACTTCTTCTGTCTAGGTGATCTCTTTTTTTGCTCACATGCCTTTTTCCAAGTTTATATTGATGACATCCACATCTACCTCCTACACCAGCCTATCTCAGCCTTGCACATCTGCCTTCACCTGAGACCACCTCTTCTAATTATGTTGCTGCCAATTTAAACTTGAATGGGTAGAACTGAACTATGTGTCTTTCCTTTCAATCTCCAGCCATTCCCTATTTTCTTTACTAATGTTAATCAGCAATGCCATTTCCTTGCCACCTTCAGTGTGGCCACTTATTCTGTCTCCACAGAAACCAGCTCCTAAACCTGCCACTTTTTCCTGTACCATTGTTGAAGAAACAATATCTTCTTTTTAAACAGCCAAGATTCAACTTCTCCATCCTAACTGCTACTGCAACTACTTCTACTTACTCATTCCCCAAATACTCAGCTCCACCCCAGCATAGACAGCTGTTCACTGAGTAGGCCCAAGTGTTCTGCAATAGAAACAATAAATAATTAAATGATAATGAGGAGGCGGCATGCTGATAGAGGAGGTGGCACTACATTCTAGAAGACAGCACTGAATCAGTGTGCCAAGATAATAGAGAGAAACCAGACTGATCTATAAGCTGAATTTTCATTTAAGACTGGAAAGCAAAATTCTGGTTGGCCATAGTAAACATCTGACAGTAGTGCATAGCACTCTGATTATACTGAATCTACCACCCTGGGAAATATTTTGAGAGATGTGCATAATGTCCTTTTAAAAAATGTGCATGTGACCAGAAGCCCAAAGGCATGCAAGTCCTTGACCCTTATTCAGGAACCTAAATCCCACTAAAATGGAGATCAAGCACCTAAAACCCCAAAAGGCTGCACACTTCAGAAGATGTAAGCCACAGGCACATAGCTCCCAGAGATACTTTTGAAGTTGTAACCCCTGGTCAAATGCTATCTTAAATACTACCATCCCACCACCTCAGTTCTCACAGCAATTTTATCTGGTCTATGTATTTATTCCTGTCCTGTACTGCTACAAGCTGTAAAAATAGTTTTATTGTTCCACCTTAGAGGTAGCTGCTGCCCAGCAGGAAACCTTTTTAAACCACTATCTCACAACCATTTTGTCAAACTTTGTAAGTGCAGCAAACTTTAAGATACTTGAGTGAAAGCTCACAGGTAAGCACGTGGTCCTCTTATAACCACAGAGCTAATCAAGGAACATGAAAATAACGTGTATTGCACAAAACATTCATTCAGTCCTCTTTCATACTAAACCTCATGGTGTTTAAAATCTTGGCACATTTTCGGGTTTCCAGCTATTCTCACTGCACAACAACATGAACAGAAAGTAGCTGCCTAGAAATAACCATTTCTTAAAAGCTTTTGGTCTTCAATTCCCTCTGTATTAAAACACTGATCCTTATAATGCAGGAAAAGGGACATTTTAATGTTCAATAGACAAAATCTAGACTCAAAAAAAAAAGAAGAAAGAAATATTAGCAGTCAAATGTTAACAGGGAAAACGAGAGAGGAATTAAAGCTGAAACGTCATCCTTAACTCACCCCCACCGTGCCCAACTCTTGCAGGGGTCCTCTAACAATTGGTAATCCTTCATAGCATACCATATGTGCTGCAATAACAAGGCCCAATGAGGTACATTAAGGATGTCATTTCAACCTTACCTCCTTGCTTCTGTGAGATGAAGGGAGACCCTTAACTCCATTTTAACTTAGTCTAGTGGTTGAATAAAAGAAAAGTTGTACTTTCCTAGGACAATGCTGCTCAGTTTTGTAGTGTAAATAAAAACGGCTTAAGTTGGTCAGCTGCTAACCACATGGTAATAATAAGTACAACAGACCGAAGTTCACAATTATTTCAGATTTACTCTCTTCCTGATCTTTCATTTTTATCAGCAAAACATCCTCTTGGCAATGGGAAGCTAAGCTGAAACTTAAATGAAAGAAATGCAAGAAGTAAATGACAAAAGACACAATTTTATGAAAGGAAAATATTCAGACCTCAGCCTTGACCTTGACCTTTTACTGTCTTTTAACATTAAACATTTGCCCCACCTTCGAAAAGATAAATGTGGCTTTTGATGACAGCCTATGTTATCTGAGGATTAAAATAGCCCTCTTGCAGTGCTCAACATTAAAGTCTTCCGCATTTGCAAAATTGCAAACAGATGCAACTCAAGTACCTGCAAATAATCTGCCAAGACCAATTTCAAAAGGGAGATTTCAAAATATGTGGAAGTCATTAGGACATGTATTATTTTTGCAATGAATAGGCGCCAGGAGTGTCTCAAGAAGCAGATGGGTGCTACTTTGTTTATAAAAGATCAACAGAATATTTGCCTGTAAATGAAGACGTATAAGCTATATGAAACAATTATGTTAAAATGGTGAATGTTTCAAAGCTAATTGTAATGGTCTTTTAAGATCTGAATTCCTCATTTCTTACAGCATGCTAAAATATCATTTTAGTTTTGGTCTTGATTGATATAATTACAAAAATGGCAGAAAATTAAAGCAAATGCTGTCAGTTTTGCTGTTGTAAATGTTGTCACTTTATCACTTGTTTACAGTTGCACCCATACTGATAAGTGAATATTTTTCAACATGCATAAAAAATACGACCTTAATCTCATGGAAAATACAGAAAGGACACTAAAAAGCATTAAGCTTACAAACAACAAAAAATATTTCCCAAACTGCAACACGCTACCTAATGATCAGTAGTTTTAAAATTCACATCTTTTTAAATTTCCAGCTTAATAAAACAAAATCACAAAGGAAACTATGGCTCTATAACACATATAAATTTATAAAGAACTCAATAAACATTAATGCATTATCCCTGCAACAGAACAATGAGCTGTAGCACAATATGGCTGGTTAAAATTTCAATGTTGTATTTCTCAAAGTAATATATTTTAAATCAGGCTTCCAAACGATAATGAAAAATTTATCTGTCCAGATACTAAATCTATTTGGCATTATTTACCATGAGGAGGATGTATAAACTGCAAGAAAGCCACATATTTTACTTGCCCATCAAAAATATTAATTGCTTGGGCAAAGACAATTTTGCACTGCTGATTGAGATAGCTATAGCCAGAAAATTCCAGTGAATAAATATCTTTCCATTTGCCTCAGTACGGGTAAAAAGTATCATTACAATCGTAGTTAAATATATGTATTAAAAAAATTGAGGGGGGTGTTTTGGGTTTTGCTAGTTTGTTTTGTTTTGGGGTTTTTTTCCTTTTGTTATTGTTTGTTTGGGGTTTTTTGTGTGTGTGTTGGTTGGGGGTTTTTCTTTGTTTTGGTTTTACAAAGCCAGGCTTAAGGAAACACAAATCTATACGAAATGTTTACGTCCAAATCCTAATTCAAGATTTGCTGACATACCAACTACCAACAACTGTGTGGCTACTTCCATTCATTGCCATCTGCACAGAATTGTGACACAGCAGCAGGGAGTGGAAGCCCTCAAAGTGCAGGTTAGGAGACCCAGTGAAAGTTAGAGAGAAAAAGCAAACCCTTTTCACACTCTCCAGGTTTCACTAGGTCCTACAAACTGCAGTCTTCGCCTTTTTATTTATTTTTTTTTAAAGTGTGATGAAGTTTCTGCTAGGACCTAAAAAACTCTGTTCTTCACTGATAATCTTCCACCTGGGGCTTCTATAGTTAGTGTATACCTGTAAGATAGAGAGAAGGAGAAAGTAAGAAGAGAAAGAAATTAGAAAAAAAGGCTGTTAAAGAGAAATAATGAAAGATAAACAAGAAGAGCTAGGCAAAGGGAAGAAAAGAATAAATAACAGTAAGCAAAACATTAAAAACTATATTTTGAATTAAAAAATAAATCTTCTGAGTGTGAATAAAACATCACAGTATGGGATTAATGGAATATTTCCTTGTCCATATGTAGCTAGATAAGCATATTAAAGGTGAAGCTTATATAAAACCAAATCTGCAATTAATGGCAAAGTTATTTCAAAACTTCCATTGACTGCTATATACATACAGTGAGAAAATTTCTGGCGCCTTCTAAGAGATATGATTAAAACCAGAAGTGAGCTTCCATCTCCTCATTTGGGGTGTCCAACCTCAGCTTTATGAAAAAAATCAGAGTTAAGTTTCTGCTAACTCAAGGCTAATGGGAGTAACAGAAAAGTAAATACTAAAAGATGGAAGACAAAAATTAATAATACTCTTGGCAATTTTAGAGCTAACATGCTTTTGAAGCTGCAGGTCACTTGGCACACATAGGTAGCTCCTGGCACGGCCAGAGCAGCCACATGAGCACAGGTCAAGAGAGCTCAGCTGCAGCAGTCCATGCAACAGGTATTGCAACACAGGCCACCTTTGCGCAAAAACCTCATTGTGGGATGGTTTCACCTTCAAAAGTACAGCTTGTTTGTCACCATGTACTGCACTTCACGTCCTTATTTTCCAGGGCGCTCCATGACCGTCTGTCCTTGGGACATCTGTGGGCATATCCACTGAAAGGAACAGTGGCCAAGGAGAGTCTAATCCTAAATATTTCCCATTTGCCTACAGCGCCAGGAAGCTGATAAACACAGATAAACACAGATATGGCCTTTTGTTAATAGCCCAAACACGTCTGGGGATCAGACTACCACAATTCAGACCCATCCCTTCCACTGAAGGACATCTCCATTCCTCTGCCTCCAGCCCTCATTTTAACAGAGAGGACCTGATCGACAGGCTGCAAAATAGCAAACCACAAGAGTAAGTTTTATTTGAAAGCAGTTGCCAGGTTTTGGAAATGGCAGGATTCCCATCTGTTTGGAAGAGGAGGATGTATTTATACTGCAGATACGGTCTGAGCAAGAGGTTGCCTTGCTGACTGCTCAGAACACGGTTGCGGGAGTTGGATTTCCGCTTACAAAGGGGTCTGTACCATCTGGAGACTCCTACAGCCACTTGGCCACCTCAGGAGCTTTAAAGGGATCCCATAAAGGTGCATATTTAAAACTGAATTCGAGGGCTGCTGTTTGACTTGTGCCAGACCATGCATTTGTGTAAAACACATTTGCAGGTACTGGTACCATAAAGCTACCCTGAAAACCTATGTATTCCAATAAATTTAATCACAACACATACTGACCCTATTCTGAGCAAAACATACCATTTTAAAATCATGCAAAACTGTGTGGGATGTCTTACACCATGAGTTAATATCCACTAGAGACTTAGCTGAGATCATCAAACTCATTTCACATAAGACAACAAATTAAATCACCCCAGGGACTAAGTACATGAAAAGCCAGCGTGCCATCAAACCAGCTAGGTCCCTATAAGGTAGATTTCTTTAAGCAAAATATTAACTATACTTTCAGAATACACTGTACACTGCTGCTATTGTTTATATGTACCACATAATGAAATGCTACTCCTGTTTTCACCAGATGGTAGCACATATAATTTTCAGGCCTTCAGTTCATATCATAATACAAACAATTGGTATGGCAAATATTACCGGTCTATAAACACTTCCACTGTTGCACAGCTCTTACACAAAAACAATGCAATTTTTCCATTTCACTGTTGTAACAGGAACCATGGTAATTTCTGATATTCCCAAATATATGTATATTTGGTCACTTTTTACTGCCTGAAACAAATGAAATGATCAAATCTCAGACTGTTTGGCTGCTTCCTTTTTTTAAATAAAAATCAAATATTAACAAAACTATGTGAATATCAAAATGCTTAAATGGTACAATACAAGATGTATCCTAATACATTTTAACAATAACACATGCTGTGTTCCTACACTGGAATAACATCATCCATATGAATCCCAGGAATTTAGTATATCTGACAGTTTCTCTCAACCACCCATAACATTCTTTCCTGTCTCATTGTAGCTGGCGAAAGAGAATTCTATAATTGAGTGGTACAGAACATGTGCCCTCCCTGCTAGAAGATGACAGATGGATTATAAAAACTTCAAAGCAGAGCATTTGGAGCACCAGGGGAGAGATAGTGGGTATTTGAACTCTCAGTCTTTACCCAGGAGACAATGGCACTCTGACATGGTGCATATATCAAGGAATGGTGTAACTAGATAGACATAATCTTTCTTTTCAGTAAGTATTTAACATTCTGTTACGAACAAGTTTCAGCCTAGCTAAAGTGCAACTCATCTTAATACTAATCATCATAGCCTGAAAGGCTACATGCCCCCTTTTTTCAATTTTGGTTCAACTGCTCCTTCATAAAACTGTTTTTAAGAGACAGAAGCAGTGTTACATAGTACTCGGGTAGCAGAAAGGCTATTTTTATCTTAAAATTAATGTTTTGCTGGAATTTTGTATTTGCGTACATAGAGGTGAATGTGTTTTGCTTGCTGGAATGCTTATTTGCATTTTCTGCGTTTAAATCACCACTCTCCACAAGAGTTTACATACCACATGTTGCTGATCATTCACTAAATACTTACTAAATTTACCTTAAATTATTAGCACTCCTAAAAAAACCAAACCAAAACAACTAAAAAACCCACCACAAAGACACCCACAATGATAGTTGAGTGTCTTATGACATCTTTAAGATAAATTATAACCAAAACCAAAAAAATTTTCTTCTGCTTCCTTTAAATACTTGCTAGAAACATATAAAGGCAGAGAATCCCATTCACACCAGAGGTGTGCTCAAAATTTTTTAAAGTGAACAATAATTGAACTAGCATACAGATTTTCTAAATCATTACCTTCCCATAGAAACACAGGGGCTTGGTTTATCTTGAATTTGTTCATCTGTTTCTTTTTACTGCTACTGTTACAGCCACTGCCCTGGGTTTATTAAGAAATTACTTGCTCAAATTGTTTATAGGCATACCTGTGACTTACTATAATGTCAGAAGTAAGAATGAGTTTAAATATCTCATTTGTCTCTATCACCAGGCTCACACACCCATGATTTGACACAGTTAGCAGGCACGGGTCAGCAAAGCCCAGGACTAGAATAGCTAGGGTATTACTGCAGGTCAGGATGGAGGGGCACTGGCAGGGCTGCGTGTGGGAAAGCTTGTATAACAGCCCCGCTGTGCCAAGCTTTAGCTTTTGTTATTAGTCCCTTTAATGAACGCCATATTCACACAAAATAAATAAAAAAATATGCTGCATATTTTAAGTAGAGTGAATTCAAAACTAAACAATTGGAAGATTCAGTGCTACAAGAAAGCCACACAGTAACTATTCCCATTCTCCTACAAATGCATTTAATAAAGTAACATGCAAGCGATTTTAAATATTTGATCCTTTTATTATACAGTTGAAACTAACAAAAAAATAAAAAGGCAAGCACACTGGAAGATGATGAGGCTGTAGTTTTTAAGTAGCAAGTAAAAACAATAGCACCAAGATAACACACAGAAAAACAGAAGCAAGTAACTTTGCAGCTGCGTTAATATAAAATGACAGAGCTCCAGCAGTGGAAGAGGCTCTCTAACGTGCTTCATCACGGATGGCTCTCTAACTAACAGCACTGTGGCAAACTGCTATGTTGCCTCCTAATGTATATTCTTTCCTGCACAAAACATTAATCCCAGTCTTTACAAGAGGGGAGGAGGTGGAGGACTGTGATGCTTTGAAGGAGACCTGTTTTGAGAAACCCTTTTTTAAGTGCATTTTCATCTTTTCTTTTTTCAGTGATCTTCTGCCATACTGGAATGTAAACACCACAGGAATAGACAGAATCTCGAATTAAGGATTTGGATGCCTTTCTTTAGAAGTAATCTTCAAAGAATGTACATCCCAAACATCACAGTGGCTCAACAAGCTAGGAAGCTAGCTACTGCACGTAAAACTGCACAGGTCATACCTAGTAGTTACTACCAGCTGGTCCTGAACTGTTACGAAGGTAAACAACATTTTGTACCTTAGTATATTTGACAGGCAAGAGTACCAGGGGCAGTAATATTGCTTTAATGGAAGAAAGCCATTTTTTCACAATGGCACTAGTGTACTTATACACACTGTGTTATTGAATTAAAAGTTAGCTCAGCAGGACTCAAGCTTTATTTCCGTTAGTAGGCATCCACCATCAGTCGTCGACGCTAGTGGAGACGAAAGGCATGTCTTATTTACAGATGCTATTGTGCAGGCTTTAATAATAGTAAATATACAGAGGACAGCCTATTGTGGATGGAAAAAATCTTTGGTTTAATGAACTGTCAACTCGTCCATCATAATGTTACCCAACCTAAAACCACCAAATCTGGACAGGCTCTTTGATAGTATAAAGCAGGCAAGAGGTTTTGCTCACACACAACAAAATGGAAGAGATTGCTGCCATTAAAAAATATACTAGCCCATACTAGCACTAACTGCCACACATTTGCTAGATAATAGCTTGATTTTTTTCCTATGAGAATAGCCTTCTGCAAGAAAGAGACATTTAATCAGAGTGATACATGACATCCAAAAACTGAAACCAAAAATTATAGCATGAGCTAAAAGCAAGTTGTCTTCCTGAAGGCAGATACTGAAACATCTTTAAGATTAATTCTGAGAGAGAATTCTGAAAGTCAAATGCTGAAAGATATTGAAAATACATTAATTATGCACAACTCAGGATCTAGGAGAGGTTAAACCCCAACTTGGCAGAAAATTGAATCCTTTTATTTGATACAAACTTTGTACATAGTGATGTTGTGTCCTGCATTCATAATCTCCCCAGACGTACTAATGGAGCAAAAGGGCTGCAAGACAAAAGAGTCACAGATTTGACTGTTCCAGTGTCATCCTTCAAAGAAATTAAATCAAACAGACACTGTGGAAAATGGCTCCTTGCAACCATTTGTGGCAGATGTCAAACCTCAGACCTACCTGGGACAATTGTCCATCTTGTTCTATCAAACGTTGACAGCAACTTTCTCAGTTTAAGTGGGATTTAAGTAAAGGAGACTTTCACAGTTGTGTCTGATGCAACTCTCTCAGGAGCAACTGTCATTCATGTGCATTAATTTTCTCTGTCACCTTAAGCACTAACTAACCTTTGAAGACACACTACCCTACCTTCTACAGTGCACATTTTCCAATTTTATCAGACCTGAATTTTAATCACTTATGTTAATTATGTGCATGTGCATGTGCACATGTATGTGTGCATGTGTACGTGTGCACTTTAACACTGGGGACCCTTGCTTTCTACTCTGGATAGTCTTAATTTTAATACTTTAAATATTTGTGTTGGAATGCTCAAAATTTTGGACGCTAGTTTTGAAATACCCACAGTTTGATTCCTGGAAGGGCCAAGCACTTACTTTTCATTATAAAGCGCAACAATAGCTGTGCTGAGGAAATCAAGTCCTATGTCTCCAAGGATTTTTTTTCCAAGGATCAGACACACCAAATAAATGTTGTCTTTGACAAATGCAATGTGAAAACTATGTATTAGACATGCATTCAATTTCATTCTACGCATAGATACTTAAATGAAGATGAATCTTACACATTTGCTAAAAAGTTGATTGGTCTGTTTGGTAACATGATGCTCTCCAAAAGGTCACCAATTTGTCTTATCATGGAAACAACCACTAAAGCTGCTAAAGAAGCAGCTTCCCAGAGCACTAAATTTTGAAGAAGTTGTCCATCTCCAAGGACTAAGATAATTCCAGAACTTAGCTGTGAATTCTGTTCTGGTTCAAGGTATGGGAAATTCCTTGAGGTAACAATTTTTCCTTTTGCTAGAATACTAAAGGTCACAGTCTGACACTTTTAATTATGGCAGGAATGTTCAGAGTGGGTAACTTTTGATTTCTCAAACTGAGGCTGAACCTTACAGTCTCTGTGCCAACCAAGTACTGCTACCCCACAGCATCATGCATATTACTTCCTTAACCCTCCAGAGAAACTGTTTCCCTCTTCCTACCCTTTGCCATTCTTTCATCCCCATAAATGAACTCTAAACTTTCTGACTTTCTTCAGCTTTCAACCTTGGTCCCTATGTGGAGATGAAATCAGATGTCTGGAGTACCCCTAAAAACCCAGAAGGCAGCAGAAGCTGCAACGATAAGCTATCTTTAAATCAGTCAATCAGTTCTCTCAACCATCAAGTGATACAAGCACAGTTCTTGGACCAAAATCGTTGATTCCCACTGTGTGAAACCAGCTGATTTAAGAATTTGGTTGTGAGACTTCTCCTTTAGATAACAACAGAGACACTACTCTTCTAAATATACCTTACACTGCCTATTGCAGTGGTCTAACCCCAATGGCGGTAGTGTCAGAGGGCTGATGATGATTTTGCAGATGCTACACAAGCCTTGCAACTTCAGTTCAATTTAGGCAAGGAAAGACTCCTCCACCAACAGTCTTATTTTAAGAAACTAAAAGCCCGTATGTCCTAGTGTGGAGAAGAAAAAGACATCTTGAAAGAAGATGTGTGGATAAACACTTAAACAGAGCACTCAAAACACCTCTCGATCCACAACAATTTTGAAAGTCTCACATATTCTTTTTACCAATTTTCTTAATTTTTAATATATAAAATTTCAACAAACATTAACCAGACCAAAATGACACTGGTGAGGCATTGGAATAGGTTGCCCAAGGAAGTTGTCAATGCTCCAACCCTGGAGGTGTTCAAGGCCAGGCTGGACAGAGCCTTGGGTGACACAGTTTAGTGTGTGGTGTCCCTGCTCATGGCAGGGGGGTTGGAACTAGATGATCTTAAGGTCCTTTCCAACCCTAACTATTCTATGACACATGGGGAATATGAATGGAAGTACACAAGATGATCTACTTTCAGGACAGAATATGGACTGGTCTTACAAATAAGTTTCACCCAGAACATCATAAACATTTAATTCTGATTTACCTTAACCAACAGACCTATACGTTCGTTTCTTTGAGCTCATTTCTTTGAGCTATTTCTGCAATGCAAGTAAACCAGAAAATGGGTTTGGAGGGGCAAATAAGGTCTCACCTTCAGATCTGCTAGATATGCACAAGCTTAACCCACTGTTCACTGGCTCCCAAGATACAACTGTAATAGCTGTAACTAGAGTACTTAAGTTTTTTAGTCAAGTTATAGGCAATAAAGGCTTCGGTGCTGGAGGGTGCTAGTTCTCTTATACATGTCAACCGAGGTAACAATTCACAAATAAAAGGTGATGAAACTAGAGCATGTTGTGCTTCACTGGTCCTGGCAGCTAGTATTGACTACCTTCTCATCATCTCCTAGAATGGGGAATACTGCAAGTGAGCCTTTTTGCCAGTAGGTTAGAGCAACTCAAAGAGGCTTTAAGCAACTCAAATACAGAAATATCAAAGTTCACCACTGGAGCAAAAATCGTGCTTAACTGCTCCTATCCAACTGCCTAATGTGCCTTCCTACAAGACTTCATTTTTCCAGCGGGTGTGTCTATCAGAGTTTTAAGTCACATGCAGACAACAAGGCAACTCTCTCTTTACCTGAAGTAACTCCTTCAAAGTGCAACTGGTTATGAATCAAACAGTTGCTAATGGGGAACCAGAGTTCTCCTAAAGGACAAAGAAACAGGCAAAGACCATTCAACCCAATTATGGCATTTGAAGATACCATGAAGTTTCACTGCTGTTAGAATGCATATTATCTAAGACTAGACAAGGAAAAACTATTACAGCAATTCAGAGCTGACCTCTTGCTTAACAGCTGAAGCATTTCACCAGGGGACTCCTGCATCAAACCAACCACACAGGAAACCTCAAGTACATCTTTCTGGAAATATTACCTAATGGAAAGTTATTTTTTCCATGGCTAATCTATACATATAAAAAGTAAAGGTTGCTCTAAAGGCCTAGGCCAGCTTTTCCACCATCACAATATTTAACCAGACACCAGGAGTACTTCCAAGAACAAAACTGTCAAACACAGAACCTATCTGCAAATCTGTGGGGTATAGTATCAAAGAAGAAACTGCTTCACAGGTTTTGTGAGCTATGTGGTTGAAACTGAAACAGCCTCCCAAAGGGTCAAGAAAAACTGCTTTGGTTAGGGAGTGATCACTGGCTGAGCCATTCTGTTCAAAGACAAGACTATGGCTGAAGGGTAGACTTGGGGTAAGGAATCTGTGCTTGGGCCCAGCCATAGTGAGTGAGCAAAAGTGTGACAGATGAGTATCAACACAGAAAAATGTTAAGGTTTAACGTCTGGGGAAAGCAATCTGAAGAGCCACATACACCACCACTGAACTTGGAAATGGCCTGGAGGCAGAGAAAGGAGATCTCAGAACTAACACTGCTCTGAAATCATCAGCTCAGTAACATACTAAAAAGTAAACACAGCCTTAGTCATTATCTGGAAGGGTACTGAGAACGAGTTGGACAGTATCATTCTGCCACAACAGAAAGCCTTGGTGCACCCCTAACTAGAATATTGTGTGCTGTTCTGACCTCATCTTTCCAAAACAATGTAGCAAATTTGGAGCTACTAAAAAGGTCAAATAAATAAAATTATGAAGGAGGTGGAGAGGCTGCTCCACAAGAAAAAGAAAAATGCTTTTTTCACAGACATTAGTAAGCTTTGGACCATGCTGCCACAGGAGGTAGGCTAGACAAATAAACTGCAGACTCGACAGATTTATAGCCTGAAGATCCACAGATGTATACTATGAGGATTAGGAAGTACCCTCCAACATCCCTAAGATACTGTGGGTACAATAATATTATACCCATAGTGGGAAATAGACCACCAAAAGCATCTAGGCTCACTCGACCTCCCTAACCTGTACCTCTTCCTGCCAGCATCAGGCAGAAGATGGGCAAGGTGGGCTACTGGCCTGGTGCAAGGGTATTTCTTCCACAACAGCCAAAGTTACCACCCTGTAAACATAACAGCAAGACACTCCAACTGCACTTATTCAGAAAGACCATGTCCTCTTCAGTTTGTTTTTTTTTAAAAAATACAAATTATTAAAACAAAGGCATATTTATATACTTTTCATCTCAATATCGTAATGTTTCTTAATGGTTGTAAAAATCCTTTTACCCACTTGGCAGACAGGTATTCAAGCACCGCCCAAGCTTCAGAAGTGTTAAGTGCCCCCATTGCAACCACAAGACTCATTAGTAGCAAAAGGTGTTCAGCACCTGTGAAAGTCACCTTCTCATGAATTTCCCAAGTCATGTGGAAAGTCAAAAAAGAATTGGGAAAGAAGGTCTGTCCAGTGCTTTATCAACAAATTAAATTTTCAGGTGTCATCCTTTATTTTTTTCTGATATGATAGTCATTCAACCTCATATTTCACAGATGGACACCTTTTGCTCCAGGCATACACTACTTGATCTATTTTAGAAATCAAGCACAAGATCCTTAGATATGACCAATCCACACTCTTGGCAATGCAGGATAATGGTATGCAGAGGTCACTTTGGAGATATTCAACACCACTGCCTACTGGAAACTAGTTCTGTGGGTGCCATGCAACTTCATAGGGCACCTTCACCATTCCCTCTTCCCCTCAGCAACAGCTCTTTTTCTTCTTGGAAAAAAGAAAAGAAAAAAAAAATCAGAGAATAAAAGTAGTTCAAGAACCTAAAGATCAACGATAAAAGCTTTGGATTCAGGTGCTTTAGAGCCAGATGGTACAAGTGTTTGGTAATAGTGGGACGTTTTACCAGACAGAATTTGCCCCCAAATCTAGATTATTTATCTAAAAGGGGACTTCAGCACATAGAAGCAATTCAACACTATATTTTTACATATGATAAAACTTCTTTGTTCGCCTACTTACAGAAATATCAGAGTCAGATCTTGTCCTGATTTATTAAGGTGAAACTGAAATGGTATAAATGTGGCAAAAATTTAGAAGGTCACTAAGACCCTTAACAAAACACCTGATCACAGAGGCCCATTTAGGAAAGACAATTACAATTCTTTGGCCTCAAGATGCGTGACAAAGCTTAATTGGAAAAACAATGCAATACAGGCTGAAGGGAGCTGGGAGACAGGTACAAATAATGGCCAATTTTTAAGAAGTGTTTCACAGAACGTATTTATGGTTCTTCACAATCACTTCAGTGTCTCAAAAAAGAAAAAAAAAAAAAAAACACTGCAGGAAAATGGTAAGGTATCAGTGAACAGAACTGGATTATTCATCTCCTGGGTAGAAACCTGAGTTCCTCCAAGGTAACAGGTTACTACACTAGGAGAAGGAGAAAGCCAGCCTGGAAACACCTTCTTCCTTTGAATAGCCATAAGCAAACCTAGCACAGTTAACATTAGCCAAAGGAGGGGTGGAAAGGATGTGCAGAGTTTACATTAAATCCTGCCTTTACATGTTTCACAGCAATACAGGACCACAGGGGTTCACATTTCAGACAGCATTGGAAACAAACAGTGCCCAATGAAGCCCTTGTGAGCAACAGGGAAAACAACACCCAGAAGACAGTGTTGACAGAAGTAATGTCAGCAACTGGTCCTTTCACCCTGGCAGACACACGAAGAGACCCATATGTCTAAACTACATGTTTTCTAAAGGAGATATCTAAAATATGTTTGGATCATTCATATATAGAATACTTCAGGCTACGATCATTCTCAGCAAGAGATTTTCCTTAATACTTGTCTACACCTGTCAGATCATGCTGATACATACTGTAGTTTTATTTTTATTGATTTTAAATTTTAGCAATGTCACAAGTTAATTCACAGGTCTTTAGAAGAGACCAACAATAACTAAACTATTCCAACATTTTAATGAACCTACTTCACCAGAAACAAATATCAGAATTAGTACATTCATAAGCAGTTTTTTATTATTTTAAGCTGCATACAATCTATATTCTCTTCTACACTCCCTCCTTCTACTGGAGAGGCAAATAGCTTGTATTTTCGCTTTATATGAGAATCTTCTTATGTCTTCCAGGCTTATAATTATCTATTCCTGTAAGCTGGATTTTTTTCAGGTAATGGTGGTGGTGCATGGTTCTTTGCTTTGGAGCCAATTCCGCACTAAATATCAATGCATAGCTTAATTAGGGACTAGTAAAGGAAAATTAAGGGTGGGGAGACTGGAATAACAAAAGCAAACAGTGATGATGCAGAATGTGGACCCAAAAGTGCATTTAAAAAATTCTATGTGTTTTAATGTGTAATAGTTGTGTGCTTTTTAAATCATTTTGTAGCTATGGCTTCCAGTCATGAAAATATATGCAATCTCATAAAACGTCTGATATTAGCATGCCTTTTCAAGTGAAAGTGAGTTGTCAATAAGACAATTAAGACAACATCAATAATACACACTGCCTGTTATTATCTGCTATTCGAAATCTCAGCCTATCCAAAGATCTCTGCGAACAAAGGGTACATCTAACATTGGCAAAAACACTCTCACAGAAGTGAAATATGTAATTCTGAATGTACGCAATGGCACTGCTACCTGTAAGGGAAAAAAATGAATTGCTTTTAAATACAGTATAAATAACTCCTGGTAATGTAAAACCTGGCTCCATAGAAGATACGGCTACAATAGAAAATGAGCAATCCTGTACTTAAATCAATCACTTCTATCACATGATCCCAGTCAATAAAAGTACTGAATAAGTGCTATCATTGACCTTAATCAGCCAACAATTGGCACACAGGGATCAGACATTCTAGTGTGGAAATCAGTTGTCCATAGTACACTTTGGGGTTTGGAGGAACCACAGACATGCAATCTCTCACAGTACCTTTCTGTGCAAACCGCACAATGGTTTTAACAGGAGAAAGGAAGTAAGAACTGAAGTTAAAGAAGCAAACTTCCAGCCCGCTTTTTCAGATACAAAACTTAACAGGTGCACTTCCATATCACAACTGAGGAATACTCTACTTGTGACTTCCTTCCCCACCTCCCTATAACAGAGGAACTGTAGCTAAGCATACGAAGAAAACGGTCTTCAATAATTTTACCCGGTAGAAATAACCTATCTGGAAGTGAGGGTGATGAAAATCGTGCTGCACAATGATTAATTTGGGCTTTAATCCTGATGTCCCATTTCATCCAGAGTTGCCATTAAGCTCAAAAGGAGAAAGGACTACATAACTGGGACCTAAAGCTTTTATTTATCCACCTCATAAGCTGAATGTGACTTCAGATTGAACAGAATAGATTTCCCTGTAACTAATGGACCAGATATATTCATACAATGTCCTTTTATTGATTTTACTTTCTTCTACCTATTGTTTGCATTTTCCTTTGAAAAACACGTAACTGTCGTTAGGCTGTAGATGTCTTTTACAATTATTATATCATTCACTGTTTCTTAACAAAAAATACATGCTTTGCTACAGCATACTTTCTAATGAAAGGCTCCCCACTAGACTAACTGGAGTCTATATTGTTAGAACATACTGTACATTTTGGGAGAAACAGAAGAAAATTAGACCCCTTTGGAATTGGTTTGTTTGGTTTTGAAAAATGCATCTTTAAAAATTTAATAAGAGAAAGAAATGGCTAAAGGATAGACTTCATTTTAGACACTTTCTAAACAATAAGCCTATTTATATAACTGATCACATAATGAATTTCTAGGCACTTTATGGAATGAAAAGCCTTTTGCACTGCAAAAGTCACACTACACGCAGCTTTCAAATTTCAAACAATAAATATTCAAAGGGATGTGGCAATAGAAATATATTAAGTATTTTTAATCTACACAGTTCTGAATTTTTACTTGGTATCTGAAATAACCACAAAAATTTTGTCAAATATCTACTAAGGATAAGTATGTGAACAACTTTAAGGGTACTGTCACAGTGTACCAAATTTTTTTTTTAAGCCTTCCTCGAATTATATTTCAATATTTTGTTCCTAAGTTACAATTATGCAAGATATGATTTGTTTGGGATGACTATTTGGAATGTTTACAATTATTTAATACAATTTACTTAACTATTTTGAAACCAAATGATGTGTTGAATTAAAGAAGGTTCAACACTCAAATTGCCTTCATATGCTCATTTTTCAGCATGCTGCACTGACAGCTGAGGAGAGCACATTTTCATTTGTACAGCACGCATGGTGCTCCACCAGGTTGCACTGATGAAATACATGATTTTAGAATCTGTTCACAGAAGGACAACTTTGTTTCATGAATCAACATTCAATTTATCTGTCATTACGGTAGCTACCAGATGAACACAGGCAGAGGTTAAAAACAAAAATACAAAGCCACAGTCTTCCCTATAAAACATATACAGAACTTAAGCTGCAGCCTACAAAGTATAAAGCAGTGATTCAGCTATCAGATTCAAAAACAATTTCAATTAACCAAATAAGCTTGCATGCAGGAGCAGCCTTCAGAGATACTCCTATTTATGCACAGGCAGCTTTTGCCAAAACAGTGACGATCTCAAGATTTTCAGCTTTTCTCCACAACTAAGCCTAAGGGCATGAGAAAGGGGTGAGGTTTATAGAGTAGGAAGCACCCAGACATAAGTATTTTTGACAGAGTAAAGCTTCTAGCAGAATCTCAACCAGGTGCAGCCACTTTCATTAACCAAGTCTGAGATTACTCCCATGCTGACTATCAAGTCCTATGAAAATATGAATTATCTGCATGAACCGCAGCAGTGTTCATCCATACACTTTGCCGCTGCTGGACATCCTTCTTGGGATTTCAAAACTGTACACACAATTACCAAAATTCTCTAGAGCTTACACACATAAAAACCAAAATATATTTTGTAGATTTTTTTGGGTTTTTTTTAACTTGATTGTGCTGTTTAATTTCCTGTTAAAAGGGAAATATTTCTTTCATTTGTACAGGTGGGGCAAGGCAGAAGCCTGGGATTTCCAAGGCATGTGAGGGAGGAGCTGAATCAGGACTTCCATCTCTCTACTTTGGTCTAAAGCAAGCCTGAACCAAATACTGCCTTCTCATGAATAAACCAAGTTCAGGTACTTAATCATTTTTGCAGAAATTTGCATTTCTGTGTGGTGGAGTATTTACATCATGGCTATCACTGTGATAGCAGAGCATCCAGTTAGTATGGCATCTCTGATTGCTACCATCAAGAGTAGTATTGCTAAGAGTCAGGAACCATTCTGTCTGCAGGTGACAACCTGAGGGACTTCACTCAAATCCAGGTATAGCCAAGCCAGAACTGACAGCAGCTGGAGGGTTTCCTAGGGCTTGCCTGATCACCAAAATTCTAGGCATTTTTCTGGTACAGAGAAGAAGGTGCTAAGTTGTGCCACCGAAGAAATAAGTATATTAGTTTACCACCATTAGCCCTTTTGAGTAGGGAGAGTTTTCTTGGGATGTCATAGGAATGACTGATGCTATGTTCACGAGGAGCAGGAATCAACACAAGTTCCTTGGGTGGTACAAAGCTGATAATTCAGCTTCTTTCTGAAAAGGAAATCTTGAACTTCAGTAAGAAGAGTAAGACGACAGTCTAATCATCCCTGTTACTATCAGGGTGCACCCAGGGACAGGGACAAGATTCTTCTCCATTTCATTTCAAGCTACCTTAGGCATACCTTTCTTTTCTTCCTTTCTTTTAATGGAAGAGTGGAACCCCTGAAATCTGGGGTCTCACTCAGACTCCAGCTTGTCTTTGGTGGGTCTGTCACACAGATGAAAATGGACTACAATTTGCTGCATAACCTACGCTGTGCCCCAAGCTGCAGTAGCACTGTGTGGTTCCATGTAAGTGACATGTCACAGTCAGTAGCAAGTGTGTCAGCTCACTGACAGGCACACAACGTGCGATACCATCCTCCAACGCCACTCTCTTCCACAGCCTTCGCCTCTCAGGGAAAGCATAGACAAGACCTGAGAGCAAGGAGTGCAGAACAGTCATTTTATGGGGTTTGTCTGTGTTGTGATATGCAGCTGCTTTGGAAAAGTATTATCACAACCAAGTGTCAAATGTCACTCATGTTTCCACTGTGATTGCAAACATGGTACAGTGCATAAAACCCGAACGTGCTGGTTAAACTATGTAACTCCTGAGCAGTGCCCTCCATTATATGTAATTGCATTATCTGACAAATAATCAATGTTCAGATGACACTCAAGAGTCCTAACTGCTAATCCTGAGCTAAAACTATCTGATATTTGCCTTCTTTCTGAAGTTTTATACTGTGCCTATGCTTCAATATCAGCCCCAAAGGAGAAGCAGCATCACAAATAAGGTCCTGGCTTCCAATAGGAATTTGCTAATGGCGCCATTAGAGAGATGAAGAACATAATCTGGTTTTGGACAAGAGAGGGCTCTGTGCCTTTGGAGGGCAGAATGACATGGCACCTTGTTTGTATCATTACTTAGGATATTTAGCATGATAATTTTTCACTCTGTCAGGCTTAAATCTTCCGTATTTGGTATAGATCTCTTATTTTACCAGGAGTTCCAATGAAAAGCGAAAGTGCAATGACTTTGCTATCAAGGTCTGCAAAGAAAATTAAAGTAGCAAATATTAGTTCAGAACAATCTGTGAGCGTATAAGAGCTATTTTACTCTCCGATCTGCTCCGATCTGAATGCACAGAGGATAGCACTCCTAGGATAGCACTCTCCTAGGATAGCACTTTCCTAGGATACAATAAAAGACTCTTCTCCCACCCCTTCTCCACCTTCATCTTCCTCACCTGTGCCTCCAAGTTGGACCTTACATAGTCCACAGCCCCTAATTGCCCCTGATGTTCCACCTTACCAACATGGGAGGAAGCCCTAGTACTCCAGCTCCTGCCTCAGTCCTGGCCACTCGCTACACACATTTGTATTTGTTAGCATCAGAGCCAAGAGTGGTCATGGACCATGCAAATGGCCTGTCACTTTGGGTATCTAAAGGAGTTTGTTACAGAAAGGAGATGGTGGGACAGCACCAGACAAGTCTTGATGGAAGGAACAAGAAAATGAGAAGATCTTCACAAAGAAGCAAAGTTCTGTGATATGAGCTTAATTAACATGTAAATGAAAACTGTATTTGTTTATATTTAATACATTTTTCTAAATGTAAGTCAAGACCACAGCTATTCTAAGGTATGAAAAAGTAAGTCTTCCTTTGAACCATGTTTTTAAAAGAACTGCTTTTCCAGCCAATTTAAAAAACAGTTATGAGTCCACACATGACATTGAAAATCGTATGGATTATTGATAGGAGCAACAGAGGTTTAAAGAAAAAAAAAAGAAAAAACTATGGCTTACTGCAGGTTTTCAAACCACTGCAACACCTATCTCCCAAACTAACAGAACTGCTTCAGCTTCTAACTTCAGAAGACCCACAGCTGTAGGAACATCTGATCTTCCCTCCAAACACTAAAGAACTCCTAAAAGCTACAGATACTTTTGTTAACATGCAGCCTGCCTTAGAAAAATTAAACAAGTAAACTACAGAAAAGAAAGTACTGAACATAATAAAAAGATGAGTTCATTGTAAAGTTTTCTTGCTCTTATCACATCAGTTTCTCAAAGATGATAAGCATATTTATTCCTTCTATAGGTACCTTCATATCATGCAGTTATAAGACATGCAAGGATCCTAGAAAATACTGAAGTATTATTCAGTAATTATTATTTACATTCTCCTTGTATGCTTCCAGACTCTGCATACACCTGCTTATAAAAGGCTGGGTGCCTGTACCCAGGTAATAGGTGTTTCAGTATGGCCTTCAATCGGAGAGCAGCAAGCCCTAATAGAATAATAGGTACCTGGGCTACCTAATCGAAGGGTTTAAGTGTTGGCAATATTGTTGATAATAAACTAATAAGTCAGAAGAGCCTTCTTCACCTAGATGTCCAGCAATGACTGGACTAAATAAAGACTGAAAACTGTTTAGAATTAATGTTGTTCACATTTAAATACAAATTATCTTAGTAGGATTTTGCATATTGATCGTGCACTGCTGTTAAGTCCTCTTATTTCTATAGAAATAAATGATCCCTACCCAACATAGAAAAGCTGTCCTAGGACTAAATAATGAACTCTATAGGGCGCAAATTCTAAATGTAAGTAACTGGAAAGGGCTAAATTCTACTCTCTGCAACTAGATGGCTGTGAAACACCTAGGACCCAGAACAAGATACAAATGACATTCAAGCCCAGCAGAAAGTTCAGTTTAATGAGGCCAACATCCATTTTATATAGATGATGCTTTCTGAACAGATCTGTACAAAATCACACACATCCTAAGACAGGATGGAAAGAGTTCAAGAGGCTCCCCCTTCCCCTTTATTTTTTAACCAATTTCCTATTTTGAATAATAAGAGATTATGAAAGGAGGAAAAGTTGTCTTCAAACCCAGCTTGAAAAGGCACATGATATGCTACTCCCCACTTCATCTGCCAGTCCTGTTTCTCCTGACAACATATTTCGCTAGCACTGTGGCAACCCACAGAGACACCCTGATCTGAGAGATCCTGCTCTGGTACACATACATGTAGCTGGAAGAATGCTGAAAGCCAGTGCTTCTTTCAACTTGTCTTTGATTTGCTCTGTCTTGTTCAGCTCTACCACCAGCAACAGAGAAAAAGGTGGAGAGATTATTGGCATGACAAAAAAAGTAACAAGTTATTCAAGGGTATTTTCATTATCAGAACCCATAAAATTGTATCATGATTTCTTTCAAATAATAAAACGTTTGCTGTAGAATAAATGTAATTAAACCAAGAATAAAAGTACAATTAGTAAAAGATATATGGTGTGTCATAACAAGCAACAGTAAAAATTGTCTGAGGACTTATTTGTAAATCTGTATTTGTAAAGGAGCAACATATAAAAAAAAGAGGGTCTTTCACACTGATAGGCAGTATTTTATTTGACTCAAATATATGAAACACTTCTTCAAAAGCCCAATCTTCCAAGAGAAAATCTCAATAAACCAAAACATAACCAGGAAAAATGGTCCCAGTCTGATTAAAAACATTGATATCTTCTGAAAAAGGTACATAATAAGTGTCATGCCATTGAAGAATATGGACTAGCCAGACTGTTTTAACAGAGGCTTCAAATCTACTTTAGATCTTCATACTAACTACAGAGCAGAGGAATGAACACTGTGTTACGTTACAGACTATACACGTGTAAACAGTTTCCAAATCCAGCTGGTTTTATTAAAAATGTAAATCATAAATCGCAATACCTTTCCCAAAGTCACAGAAAAAAAGTCTGCATGGTAATTCATTTCTTTCAGCAACAGATGTCATCTCATCAAGTGCAAGTTATATCTAACTTAATGGTGGACATGAACTCACTGCAAAAGTTGTACTTGGTTAGTAAAAGGTCAATGTGTGAAGTCAATAACTTAGTATCATGATGTGTGAAGTAGCCAATCAACAGCTGGTGTTTAAAAGAGGCTGGGACACCATACCCATAATGCAGCATTTATTTTGGTTTTAGCTGTGTGGTGGTGACTTTAACCAGAAGCAAGCTATATTTGACTGAACCACTCACACCTGAAAACAAGATACTGAATCATTGACCTTGTCATTACAACATTCATGAAGGTCTTCAATAAGCGAACTCGATGGTGAATGTTGATCATAAAAGCACTGGAAAAGTATTTGCAAGCTTGGGCCCTGTGAAATTCATGATTCTTTAAGAGAAAGGCTTTCAATTTTCAAAAGGTACCAAAAAGCCCCCATTATTAGTGGTAGAAGTCCCCTGGAGAGATACAATGTCTCCTCAGATTGCCTGAGTACATATATTCACAAAGCAGTATCAATAGCCAGACCAGCATAGCCACAAATTGAGGCTATCCCTAGACCAGCCCTTTGTCACTTACACTGTAAAACAAAATAAATTAAAATCCAAACTAACTCAACACTCATCACAAAGATCTTTTTCAAAAATAATTTAATTTTCAGGCAATATTTTACTTCTAGGATTTTACTACGGTTAACATACCAAGGATCTGATATTATATATTCTTTACATGTAAAATTTCTGTGGGTGCCAGTGGAGAAGGTATATAAGGGTTGGAGACATACCCCCAAATCCATCTCATCTATGGAAGAAATCTCACATCATTGCTAGATTAGAGATAACTCAGACCAGTTCTGAATGATTAAGACTGCTTAACACAACTGCAACAGGTATTTACACATAGGTTAAACGTCTGACCTCAAACAACTTTCCCATACCTCGAAACTTTGAGTCTCAACTACAAGGTGCTCATACTTTTCATGGACTTTGAACCAGCTGCTAAGAAGCACTTTTTATACTATATGTCAGAGGACAGCAGAGGTATCTTGTCTATGCCTTGCATGCAAATACAAAAAAACTCCATAAATTTAAGATCAAATCGCAGAAATGCCATTGTTGTAGTTTAGGTCTTATAAAAAATCAAAGTTGCACAAAAATTGAAGACCAATAAAAATGTTTCCATGATTTCTTTTTTAATGCCATTGAAAACAATTTTTCATTGTAAACATTTTTGCTAGCCAAGCACTGCAGCATTGTGCAACTGCATGACAGCCAAAGAGAAACTGATGAAAAGCTGACTAGATTGATTTAATTTTTCCAACCGGAGTGAAATACGTAAAAGGAAATAACAAAATGGTGAAGTTATTTTTATATATAAAAAAATGTTCACATTTAATAAACTCACATGGAAACTGCACAGCCAACGGTAATTGCTTTTAAAATATATCTACAGATCCCTTCAGTTCTGCATGGAAATGAA
>NW_009938489.1:315-8714 GCF_000696875.1 Nestor notabilis | reverse complement strand
TTCCCTGCTGCACCTTTCTGCTTCCTCAGGCACCACAGAAACCCCCTCCCTGCTGGAGGAGTCCAATCTGAGCCTGCCCAAACTCTGCATCATGCATTCTCTCTCCCCTCTGTGACCTCCCAGGTTTCTGGGTAGAAGTCTGGCAGGGGGTTACTACTGGAACTCAGAGCTATATTTATTCCCTTGGCTCCCATCCACCACTGTTGCAGAGCCGCCAGAAGGGGAACCAACCAATACAGCATGGGATCTGCCAGAATTGTGCTGCCAGAGAAGTTAAGAATGAAAGACAGAGGAGACAGAAGCTATCAAAATGAGTATTTCTATCTCTAAGGAAAGAAGGGCTTCCTCCATTTGTGGATCTCCCTTCTACAGATTAAGACATCTTTTTCCTCTCCTTTTTAAGAACTCCTGCCAGTTCTGTAAGTCTTTTACATCTTATGTGAGCTTCTTCACAAGAGAGGGAACACTAACAGCATAGCATCCCTTGCATCTCTAAGGCATTTTTTGGCATTCGTAGGGCATTTTTCTCCACCTCACCGTACTACCAGATAGAGTGTCATCCACAAGATCTGTGCTGTACCCTGGTCCAAGGCGCCTGCAGTAGATGGGACTAACCCTGCACCCATTTCACTGCCTACAGCTAAACACTCGATGCTCAGGGGGCTGTAGGAATCAATTAATCAGTTCTGCTCAAATACATAATCCACTGAACAAAATAATGGCAACAAAACTCCATTTTGAGATGAAAATTCTTTGAATTAACACATGCACCCCATCACCAACTGACTTTCATAATAATTGGATTGTGAATTTTATGAGAAAGGTGAAGATCTGAGTAAGAAACAGTTTTCCCATGCCACAGATATTTTGAAGATTTCAGAATTTTCTCTTATTCCCCACTGGGACTAACTCAACACCTTTTGCAACTTTTTAAAAGCTCAAAAGGAAAAAGCAGGCTAGACAACTTTAAGAACTTGTGCTCTCACCACATCATACTGGGGAGCAAAGGGTACAGGACTCTTCAACAAAACCAAATTGGACCCAGTCTCTTTCACCACACTTGAGTGCCCAAGCCAAGAGTCAGTTCTCTTCTGACCCACTGAATAATTAAATTATTATTTAAATTGTAATAGCCTGAAGAAGGAACTTAAAAAACTCACCCTGGAAGAGCCCAAGTGTGGTTATTAGGCTCACCTGGAATGTGAGAAACTTATTTGAAGAAGCTGATTCAAATCAGAGATGAGAGGAAGGATCTGAATTCAGCTTTCCAGTGACCCAGGTGCATTTCATAATCACCAGTCCATAACAAAGTGCAGAGATGCAACTCTCATTTTGAGCAGAAATTCAGTTGTGAACCTGAGAAATGCTTTGAAGATGCATCATGTTGATGCAAACTAATGAACTGGCATTTTTTAACTGCAGTAAGAAAATTGCAGTTAGTTCTGGCCAGAAACTATACTTCTATATTTGGAAAGCACCTAGCATGCCAGCGACACTATCAAAACAAGCAATAGGTCGAAATTCTAATCCAAAAGTGGTTGTGGATTTCCTACTGTTCATTTACCTAACGGTATGTTAATTTATCACAGCCACATCCGCATAGCTTCATGTAGTCAAATAAAGGGAAGATGTTTAAGCATTTGTTCTTTAAAACAATCAAGAATATTTAAAAATAACTGAGCTATTTTAGAAGCATTTTTATGGTAAAATCCAAAGAAGGGATTAGTTAGAGCAGGAGAGTTTTGTTAGCTGGTATTATGGCACTAATAAAGATGCTGGGTTATCTTCTATTAGTTATTTTATTAGCCCTAAGGGGAATTATATTCTTATGGCAAAATCTCAATGAATCAGTGAAGAACAGATACCTTAAAAGGTAATAAATAGTCATTTT
Source organism: Nestor notabilis (assembly GCF_000696875.1). NCBI lineage: Eukaryota > Metazoa > Chordata > Aves > Psittaciformes > Psittacidae > Nestor > Nestor notabilis. The sequence continues at coordinate 6,823 of NW_009938489.1, read as the reverse complement.
ATTATACATTTCAGTTTTGGGTAGCCTATAACCTTTGCAATTTTTAAACTCAAAAGGTAGGCTTTCTTTTTGAAATTGAAATATTGAAACACAAAAAAGTTTGATCAAGATCTCTTTTTGAGAATTCAGGCTTTACACTAAGCTTACAAACAGTGTAGTTGCAGACTGTATTCACACTGAAACTAGGAATCAGATGATACTCACCTGGTATGGAAGAGAAGTTGTACCTATTGACTCAGTCGTACCCCAGCTGAAATAAGAAGAGCAGAATTGGACCCTAGAAATCACATCAAAATCAACCAAAATTTTGCTAAATTCCATGCACTTTCCTCTGAAAAGAGAAATCAATCATTTTCATCAAAAAGTATGGGACGTATTTGGAGAAAAAGCTTCAATGAAAAGCTACCTGTAGCAGCAGTTTCAAAACTAGTGCTGCTTGCCAACTTTGAGTCAACCCTCAACATTCAAAAAACTTAGAGGTTTGCATGAAAATGTTCATGTGAACCTTGAGAAAGAAAAATAAAATTAAAAATAAATAAAGGAATGAACGAATAAAGAGAGAGCGTGAGCTTGTCCAGATGCAGGGTTTTTCAGAACAGCATGATTGAAACAGGGCAAAACCTATCAAAAATCCTTGGCCACTAGAGCACTAGAATAGAAGCCAGCTTCTGCTTCTCTTGTCAATTGTAAACTAACACCAGAGAAGGCAAGATTCTCCTAAATTCACTCGATTGAACCTTCACTGTTACTCACTCCCTTGATTAAAACTGGTATCAAAACCAAAATGTTGCACTGCCCTATGTTTTAATATTTCTGTGGACCCGTGAGAAAAAAAATCACATGTAGATCTAGAGAGCCAATTTTAGCAAACACACATGAAAATAAAACGTAACCCATCCATACAGAGCTATCAAGAAAAACATTAAGGAATGAACATCCAGCCCACCATGTTAGCCTTTGTTAATAGAAACCTGACTTTACACCTCCTTACTTTCTTCACCCTAGGTCTCACATGCTCTTTCTCAAGAAACAAACCTAGGCTTTCCTTGAACTCATTTATCCTTTCCTTTCTGGTAATTTATTCCATACGTTTATCATTCTTTTCATGATGTAATTCTGCCCGATTTTCCTATTTACCCGTGTTTTTCTAAATTTTAGATTAAAGGGATTTATCTATATCTATCTGTATCTACCATTGATATTCCAATGACAAGATTGATGGTTACAATGTCTGCACAAATCTATGGAGACTAACTTATGAGAGTGAAATAAAACAACATTAATACAATATGCTATCATTTAGAAAAATAAATGTAAGGCCAGCCTGGCAACCTACTTCTATCACATGGGTTACTGGGGCTAATTCCCAGATCAGCAGGGGCCAGGACTACAGAGGAAGCAATACACATAGTCCTGTTGTGACTGAGTAGGCTGTAGTACTTGATAGCAAGCCCTTTGTAGCACTGAAGAGCTCACCAGTCATCCTCTTCACAAAGAATCACGGTGACTGCAGCAGAATATCCCAAAGGAGTAAAAAAGGAGCAAAAGTTTGTAACGGGACTTATCACAGTTCAGAAAATACAAAGACAAACAAAACAAACAAACAAGAAAAAAACCCAACAAAACAAAAAAAAAACCCCACACCTAAAACAAAACAGAAAAGAAACTGTAGTGAAATTAGCATTAAGGATGAAACAAATTTATATTAAAAGAAGGAGTCAGGGCTGCCATTTATCCCTTTGCACCATGATTCCCATTTCAGGCTGATGGCAAGGAAGGCTTATGGGACAAACCCTGGCTGTCCCCTGCAGCCAACCTCCCCTGTGCCGCTACACAGGTCACAAGGCGAAAGTCAGCTCATGCTCTCCTTCCTTACCCTCCTTTTTCCTCCCCATATCTTGCTTCTCCTGTCTACAAAAACTTACCCACTCAGCCTTTCCCTGGCACTACGGGCAGCCCGCTTGGGATAACCCCTACTTGATCTTCACTGACTTCTACCCTCCCAGCATGCACTCGCTCCCTCTGGAAGTCCAAGATGCCAACGGCTGGACAGTTTAACACTAACACATCGAACTGAGCAGCTAGTTTGAAGAAGCGAGATCTGTCGCTTGTCCCACACTGAGAGTGCTGCCGAAGCCACCATTGCTATTTTCAGGCCAGGCTCCTCGTTAATGTCTTATCATGATAGGCAGCACTGTTTTCATACATGCCTTTCATAATATGATAAATACTTGCAAGGACCTACTTAATTTTGCTTTTGGTTGTACATGTCTCAAATACTGCATTGCAATGGAGAAAGGTTATTGTGGCTACTTTAGTTCTGTTTTCTTCATCTATGTTTAAAGGACATTCAGATTACAATAAAATTGTTTGTCTTTAATATAGTTCAACTTGACCTGATTAACCCTTCTCTTTAGAAAACAATCTCACATGACGTATTTAGATTAAGACCTGTAAAAAATAGCGACTTCAAAATACTTTCAAGGCCCCATCTTACAAACTTTAAAAAACACAGACAACTAGGCTACTTATAATTACTCCTTTATAGTTCTTTTGCTTTTTTTGATGCATCTGGTTATCTAGTACGATGCACCTGAAAACGACAGCAAATTTAAACATAAGGGAAAAGTGCCAAATTCAGGATACTGGAAGAATCTTCCCTCTGGGAGCATGTTTATTCACAGCATTGGTGCAGCTGGGCAAAGGCAACCCACATCCCCCCTTGCTACCCTACTTCTTGATCTGGATCTCTGCTACCTCTTAAAAGATGTTTCAAACCCTTAACTCAGTGTTTGGCTTCATTGCTTAACCTGACAGTAGGAGTGAAAATGTCACAGCAGTTATTGCGATCCACTCAGATCTAGACAGACTCTACTCAGTTATTTCATGTTAAGCAACAAACATCCATCAGATTGTTACAGTTTTCACTTCTTTCTATCCAAGCTCAGATTCTGATCAGTGACTTGGTCATAAAAGTTCATACTCTGTATTCGGCCTCTCAAGTGGAATCTAGAACTGCCTGTCCGTACAATAACCCTATGATCATCCAATTAAGCATCTCAGAATTATTTTCCTTTTACATATTTTCTTTCAGTAGCTCATCCCGTTTCCCTCTTCTGCAAACATCTGTGCCTGGAGTGTCTTCACTGGAGAAATTTGGATTTCCATCTACAGTTGCCAGAAATAAGCTTATTCATGTGTCTATAAAAGATAGAATATGTATTTTATTTTTTCATCTATGTTGTCCTCCCCTGAACCCAAATTGCTTGCACCTCTGAAAATGCAAGTTTTGAATGAGAGGACAGAAAAATGGCTTTTCAAGACCGTACTGCTTTCAGCATTTTGAAGAGCCGATGTACATCTCTTTAGGTATCTGAGAGACATTCAGAGATTAAAATTTAAATTTACTTACAAATCTTATTAAAATACACTAAATCGGAAAACGTTATAAAGCTTTAATTGTCATCATTTAAACTAGAAAAATAAATCTATTTATGGTTTTCTTTTCTTGTATAAAGTTCATAAAAATCCATGCACTTTTTTAATGCCTTTTTCTTTTTTTTTCTTGAAGTCAAGGCACTCTACAAACACCTGTGCAATTCAAAGTCAACTTTAAGCAAAAAATCAACATTTGGAAAAATTACTTCTACTGATTTTCGTACACTTGATGAAACTTGTGCTTCCCAGGGAACAAGCACAGCTCATGTTAATGGACTAGTGGATTTTCTCCGGCTGTTCTAATGCAAATTTCTTTGGTCACCTAAGGCTCCCAAGGTGGGTAAACAAACCAATGTGTCAGCTTTCTGTGCTGGAGATCACAGTTTCTGATCTCAGCACTGCCTTCATTGCTGCAAGCAAAACAGTGGTACTGATGTTGCAACTCACTGGCTACTCTCTTCTGATAATGACTGGGTTGGGTTTTTGGCCCCTAGCATGGACAGAAATATGACAATCAACCTCTTCATTATATAAAAGTATACAGTGAAGCCACTGCAAGACAACTTGCTGAGTACTAATGCTTAAATATGTTCCAAAGTCGAATAGCCCGTAGAACAATTCATTTTTCTTATTTTTAATTGATAAAGCCATATTCAATTTATTAAAAGTGGTTTAATACAACATTTCCATCATAGCAACTTGTATCTTCAGGAACTCATTTGCAAAACACAGCTTTAGCATGCAAATATTTTAAGACACATTGCCTGCAAATGTAATAGAGAGACTAACCTTTCTTACAGCTGCAGTTCTTAATTGTCATCATTTAAACAGCAAATGAAAAAAAGTTTAAGCCACTGGCACTTTAAAAAAAAAAAAAAAAAAAAAAAAAAAACAAAAAAAAACCCAAAAAACATATTAAATCTCATTTACCTGCAGTGATAGAAATTCAAAGTCACAAGCAAACTCTGAAGCCAGAGCAGATATGAGAAAGTGCACCCCGTCGCAGGGGTTAGCAACTGTACCAAGGCTCTTCTAGTGCACGTTCTGAAACAGCAATCGATTCTCCAGGCACTTGTTACCGAACTGGAGACCTTTTCTTTCTACAACATTCTGAAAACTTTAAACAACTCATTTGTGATTCTTTTCTTCAGAAGATTAACAGCACATCCACTGGAACATGAATTAAAAATAAAATTTAAAAAAACTCAAAACAAGATGGATATCAGAGGGGAAGACAGAACAGAGTAGGACAAACAACTCAAGCTATTTACAAATATTTTTGTAACGACTAGAAATCATAGAGCCCTCTTTCGCTGTTAAAAAAAAAAAAAAAAACCAAAAACAAAAACAAAAACACACAACCAAAAAACAGCAAGCAAGCAACAGATAAAAATGTATCAGCTGCTAACTGAACAAGGGGACTGATTTCCAAAGCTGCTGAGCACCCACAACTCCACTGGAAGTCAGTGGAAGTGGTGAGTGCTCAGCAGCTCTGCAGCTCAGGCCCAAACTGTGAAGGGCTCTACTCGCAGCCCCGCAGAACGGGTATTTAGGGAGGGGGGTTTGTTGCAGAAACAAGGAGGTTCAAAGTAATCTGTCAACGAGGTGCTGCTACATTCATGAGTCGTAAAGCCAGCTAGCTCTGCTCTATGGGAAAAAAGTTAATTCATAGGGCTCACAGGGCTTGCATTTGTCAAGGAGCAGGACGTCAATGCTATCATTATCAGGCAAATCAGCCAGGCGGTTAATGGTAGAATCAGGAGACATTTGCTCTCCCCTATCAGCATGACATCATAACTAAGGCAGCCTTCAGCGTGGGGGGAGCCTTGGGCCGCACACGGACCTCCTGCCCCACGGACCGCCGCTCCCCTTCCTTCCCATGGATGCGTCTCCCCTTCCCATTCCCATGGACTGTAGCTCCCCTTCCCATTCCCATAGACCGCGGCTCCCCTTCCCCAGGAGGCGACGCCAACAGCCTCCCGCGCTCTGCAACTTCGTCCTAGCAGCATCCCAAATGCCAGCATCTGATTTCACAAAATACTTCTAAACCTGCCTGGTCGTAAGGCAGCCACTCGGTTAGGAGGGGGTGGCTTTTACATACAATCTACAAATTCACTCTAAAAATGCCTGACATTTTTAATTACTTCAGTCATCTTCATCCCCCGTCAAATGGGGGGGACACACATATTAAAAAACTAGTTGCCTCCAGAATTTAAGAAGTACAGCTCAGTTAACCAAGTCGATTTTTAAGCAAACACAAACACACACACACACACAACGTTTGAATATTCTGAAGTATTTAGTGATGATCTATTCGAGAATCAGAAACACAGCAGCAATACACATTTCCCTTCCACAGCAGCTGTAATTATACAACTCAAGCAGCAAGAATTACAAACTGTTCATCTGTTTCTCTTAAAAAATTTCACTACAGGTACCCAGGCACACTACAAAAGCCTCACCTTGTATCAGAACTGTGAGGGAAAAAGTTATGAAAGCAGACAGAAAACCTAAAATCCCTGAGGCTACAAAAAAATCCCGCTATTGAGAAATAACCCAAGAGACCACGCAGGGAATGTACAGCTTTCAGAAACACTTCTCATCTTATTTGCACTTAACCTATTGATGTTCTTATGCAGGTCACTTACTTTTCGGATATGTTTGAACCCTTTACAGTCATGCAGATCGCCGCGGTTTTCACTTGGGCTTTTGGTGTTTTTTGGTTTTGTTTGGTTTTTTTTTTTTGCAAACAAGTTTCATTTAAAAAAGATCCAATTATGCAAATCTGCTCCCGGATAGGTAGTGAATATTCAATATGACGGTGATACTGTAATAGTTCAATGCAACGCACTGTACTGGACAGATTTATGAGGCAACGTCACTACTACGCTCTGGTCCTCGCTGAAGCATCTTGAAGTTAATTAAAGCTGCAATGTCCACTTTTCCAGCCACCCTCCCCATTCAGGTTTACTATTTCAACATCAAACCAGCAAGGGGGCCTCCCCCCTCTCTCCGTACATTTAAGCAGCCTTCCACAGTCAATGAACAATGAACAAAGATTGGAGTGATG
>NW_009938489.1:0-279 GCF_000696875.1 Nestor notabilis | reverse complement strand
GGGGGGGGGGGGGGGGAGTGAGAAGAAAATCTCCACAGGAATAATCGAATCCGGTTTAAACAAGTAAAAATATAGTTTCTAATATTAAACTAGAAAACAAAACATTCTTCTCCAAGCGAACGTGCAGAGGCGCTTAGCCAAGCCCTTCAGAAAGGGTCTAAAAGCAGCCAGCCTTTTTTATTTCGAGCAGTGAATGAGCCCAAACAAGGCTTCTAAACTTAATTATGACACTTAAAATAGTCTTTTTCCCCAGAAGCGGGGCGGCTCGCCGCTGCTATC
>NW_009938488.1:0-2970 GCF_000696875.1 Nestor notabilis | reverse complement strand
GGTGTAGGTGTACACATATATATATATATATGTTTACATATATACGTATGAGATAAAAGTGATGGTATATTGAAAAATGATGTGGGATCTGAGCATGATGTGAATGGTATGGAATAAGGGGTGGATACTGTCCTGGGTTCAGCTACAGCAGTCATTTTTTCTCCTTCTTAGTAGCTGGTGCAGTGCTGTGGTTTTGACTTTCAGCCTGGGAACAACGCTGATTGATAACACCGATGTTTTTAGTTGTTGCTCAGTAATGTTTACTCTGACCAAGGACTTTCTCAGTCTCATGCTCTGCCAAGGAGGAGGGGAAGCCGGGAGGAAGCAGAGACAGGACACCTAACCCAAACTGGCCAAAGGGGTATTCCATACCACAGCACGTCATGCCCAGTATATAAACTGGGGGGAGTTTCCCGGAAGGCCCAGATCGCTGCTCGGGTCGGGCTGGGTATTGGTCGGTGGGTGTTGAGCGGTTGTGTCCTTTTCCCTTGTTATTCCTCTTATCATTATTATTGGTAGCAGTAGTGGTTTGTATTATACCTTAGTTACTGGAGGGGTGTTTTCTGAACCTGTGGGAGTTACATTCCTCCGATTCTCCTCCCCATCCCTCCAGGAGCGCGGGGAGGAACCGGGGGGGGCAGGGGCAGTGAGTGAGCGGCTGCGTGGTTCCGGGATTGCCATCTGGGCTTGAACCACAACAACTGGTAACAGTTCAAAGTACAGTAACTTACTCTATCTTCATACATTCGAGAATACATTCCCTTCCATAAACCTCCAAATCCTAAGTATAACATTAAATGAAACACTAAATGCAGCGAAAACAAGCAAATGCTAATAAAAATGTTAAAGATTACAATGACATACTAGAATAAAGGGCACATTAAGTACACTGGCATGATATTTTAAATGGAGATTTTAATGCTCAGAAGAAGTCATTAACAATTAAAAATATGCATGGAATGCTGTTCAACACACCCAAAGTAACAACCTGGGTTGGAAATCTAGCACGGAGAGAGGGGAAAGCAAGAAAAATGGGAGCTATAATAACACACTGATAGAAAGATAAATAAAATTACTTAGGACTGACAGAAGGATAAGAATTTTAATGTGAACTAATGTTTTTGATGAATTGAAGTGTGCAAAAGTATTAAAACAGTTTCTGAAATTAGACTTTGGCTTTGTCATATTAAGGGAACACAGCTAAGAAGCACAAATGCCTTTTTTTTCTGTATGATGTATCTATTTCTAATCCTTTTGCAACTAGCAAATGGGTTATCCAAATTTCATGATCAACTACATAATACAATTATTGACAATATTTTAGTTCTTACATATGGAAGTTTTTTGACTCCAACATTCATTTAATTGTACTCTGATTCTGAAGGCAGCCAAAACAGAGATTTCTTTTCTCATCTTCAAGAAATGTAACTCAATCCTCACCAATATACAAATACCATACTGGGTACAGATGCTGATGAGTGGTTTCTGAACTCAAAAAGACATCTATTGATAATAAAGGGGGGTAATTAAAAAAAAAAATCAAACAAACCCTAAACAAACAGTATTAGCAGTAATAGGATCAGCAATAAATTATTTCTGTACTTGCTGTGAACTAACCAAACCATAAGTTGCAGAGAAGTGTTTAGGTACAGCAAATCCAAATAGCTGAAAGCATCAGTGTGTTTCCTACTGCACTGAGCACACGTGGCACACCTCTCTGGGCTACCACTGCATTGTTACACTTTGGTACTTACATACTCCATGACCCGTCTCAGTTGTATGTCTGCTCCACTCAGCAACTACCAGCTGTACCCCTCTGGGAAAGTACAAACAGCTCACCCTGGGTATTTTTTTTTCTAGCTCTGCATTGCATATCCATTCTCCATTCTGCTGCAGGCATGTCTACTATAGCAAGCTAGAGAAGATTTCTGCCATTGCTCAAGTCCAGTATAAAACAGTTAAAGAGCTTTTCATCAGGAGGTCACAACTCCAATACGGTATTACAGGTTCTACTAGCCAAAGCTCACTCAACCTCTTGAAAGATCAATGCAACACCCTAAAAAGATTAATATTTGAAGCTAATGCAGATGTTTTTTAAAAAAGAAGCCCCTTAAAACGTTTCAAATACCCAGAGCAATAAAGTCTAAAAATGGTATCTCACATATTTGAAAGTCAGTGCATGAAAACCTGTTGTCCTCAGTGTCATGGAGATCTTGCCATCTTCAGGGCAGCCGTGATTTCAACCTCCTGTGTCCTGAGTAAGTGCTCTTATAATTCGTAAAGCTCAAGGCAAATCTTTCACTCGAGGAAAAACGACCAATCTATCACAAGGAATGCAACATTAAAACTGCTGAAGTGATATAGACACATTTCAATTCACGTAACAAGTTCGTATTTCTCAAACATACTGGAACGTGTCTTTGGGTTTTTGTGGATTTTGTTTGTTTTTCTTCAATAAAAGATTAGCACTAAAATTAGTTGTCATATTCGATATTAGTAAAACTGTAATATTTAGCAAACCTGTTTCAAGGACTCCATCAGAGCTGATGCTGTGCAAGCTTATGAAAGATCAGCAACAACCAAATAAAATACAGTCTGAAGGGGAGAAAGCATAGAATTAGTCAATAATTTAATTCCTAGAATCAGCGATTACTTAATTAACATGAATACTCAAATAACACCACTCAGTTTCCACAAAATGAACATTTCTGCTAGCACCTTTACAAAAAAAAACCCCAACAAAATCAACCCAAAGTATGAAAAGAATTCAAACATTTAAGTAAAATAATTTTGCGTTTCAAGTTAGGAAATACACCCCTTGACATAAAAAGTTTAAAAACTGTTCTGTTTTCACTCAGAAATGACCACAGCGATTTATTATACAACTACCCTAAACGCTCTTCTTACCCAGAAGGCTTATCAAGGGAATTCTAAGAATACAGGTGTCATAAACGAGTGAGCCACTCTCGT
>NW_009938487.1:43817-44866 GCF_000696875.1 Nestor notabilis | reverse complement strand
CAAGATCATCTTAAGAACTTGAATGTGCACAGGTCGGTAGGACCTGGTGAAATCTATCCGTGGGTCCTGAAGGAGCTGGCGAATGAAGTTGCTGGGCCACTGTCCATCATATTTGAAAAATCATGGCAGTCAGGTGAAATTCCTAATGACTGGAAGAAGGGAAGTATAACCCCCATTTTCAAGAAGGGGAAGGTGGAAGACCCAGGGAACTACAGACCAGGCAGTCTCACCTCTGTGCCTGGCAAAATCTTGGAGCACATTCTCCTGGAAAGAATGCTGAGGCACATGAAAAACAGCGAGGTGGTTGGTGACAGCCAACATGGTTTCACTAAGGGGAAATCCTGCTTGATCAATTTGGTGGCCTTCTATGATGGGGCTACGGAACTGATGGACAGTGGCAGAGCAGTTGACATCATCTACCTGGACTTGTACAAAGCGTTCGACACTGCCCCACACAACATCCTTGTCTCTAAATTGGAGGGACATCAATTTGATAGATGGATCACTCAGTGGATAAAGAACTGGCTGGATGGCCACACGCAGAGAGTTTTGGTCAAAGGCTCAATGTCCAGTTGGAAAGAAGTAACGAGTGGTGTTCCTCAGGGATTGGTGTTGGGACTTGTCTTGTTCACTGTCTTTGTTGGTGACATGGACAGTGGGATTGAGTGCGCCCTCAGCAAGTTTGCAGACGACACCAAGCTGTGTGGTTCAGTTGATACGCTGGAGGGAAGGGATGCCATCCAGAGGTACCTCGACATGCTTGTGAGGTGCGCCAATGCCCACCTTATGAAGTTTAACCAAGCCAAGTGCAAGGCCCTACACCTGGATTGGGGCAAACCCAGGTACAGCTACAAGTTGGGAAGAGCTTCAGAGCAGCCTTGCAGGGGAGGACTTGGGGGTGGTGGTTGATGAGAAGCTTAACATGAGCAGGCAGTGTGTGACTACAGCCCAGAAAGCCAACTGTATCCTGGGCTGCATCAAAAGCAGCATGACCAGCAGGTGAAAGGAGGTGATCCTGCCCCTCTACTCTGCTCTTGTGAGACCTCACT
>NW_009938487.1:36031-43766 GCF_000696875.1 Nestor notabilis | reverse complement strand
GTCCAGAGGAGGGCCACGAGGAAGATAAGGGGGCTAAAGCACCTGCCTTATGAAGACAGGCTGAGGACGTTGGTGCTCTTCAGCCTGGAGAAGAGAAGGCTGCATGGAGACATCGTAGCAGCCTTCTGGTATCTGAAGGGGGCCTAAAAGGATGTTGGGGAGGGACTCTTCCTTAGGGACTGTAGTGATAGGACAAGGAGGAACAGGTTCAAACTTAAACAGGTCAGGTTTAGGTTAGATATAAGGAAGAAGTTCTTCACAGTGAGGGTGCTTCACAGTGAGGGTGGTGAGGCACTGGAATGGCTTGCCGAAGGAAGCTGTTAATGCTCCATCCCTGGCAAGTGTCCAAGGGTAGGTTGAACGGTGTCTTGGGTGACATGGTTTAGTGCAAGGTGTCCCTTTCCATGGCAGGGGGGTGGAAATAGATGATATTAAAAATACCCATCCACCCTGAACCATTCTATGATTCTCTAATTCTACTATTTACTCATTGGTAATATAGGAGGGGAAAAAAAACAACAAACCACCAACATTCAAAGGAACTGAGACACAAACATTCTAAAATTGGTAAAGACATCTTCTTATATGTAAGCCTAATGAACTGAAAGATCTCAGTACTCATTTTTATCACTGGGTCAAATGACTGTCTCGGATTCAAGACAGGAAGAACAACTGTGCATATAAGAACTAGATGATCTTAAGGTCCCTTCCAACCCTAACTATTTTATGATTCTGTGATTCTAAAAGCAAACTAAAGTGATAGTTTCATTTTTTGGAAATTCTTCATGTGTTAATCCAGATCAGGAACTTTCAGGAAAAATTCTTTTCAACAGAATCAAATAGTGTGACCTAAATCATATCTCGGAAAAACTTGTTGGATAGAACTCAAAAAAAAAAAAACCCCAAAACCAAACCCCTATCAAAAAACCCCACTGACTTTTTTCAAATACAAAGTGCAAGATTTACTGACATGTACTAGCTTTTTCTCTCTTTTTCTCATATTACTCTACTAATAATGTATTTTTGTTTTATTCTGTGAATTAGCTGAGTCCCAGTTTTATATGGCACATAATAAATCTCATGCTTTGCTTTCTACCTTTTTTGCTTGTATTTGGCTGTTCTTTCAAACCCATGAAAAGAACGCTTCCAAATACTGCTTATGTTATGTTGTGCTTTCAGTTAATCCATAACCTGTCAAGGTCTGATATTTCACATCAGAAGATACTACAGATACTGAGAAGCATATGTGCTGACTTATGTCCCAGTTCAGTTTTCTCTGGTAAAGCTGAAGGTTATAGTTAAATTAGGTCAGTAGTTGGAATGAAAATGCAAAATAAAGTATTGAAAATACCTTTCTTATTTCTTCAGTCTTCATTCAAGTCTACTGGTATAAAAATAAGGAGAAAATAACAATCGGAGCTCAGAATACCATTTTTGGAAAGATTTGTGTATATGTTGTAAGTGATATTTTTTCTGTCTCCACTGGTAAATTAAAAAAAAACGAACAGCGTATCAATGATATCCATACTATTGAGCTGAAGGCACCTACTTTCTATATACTTTTAAATATAATATAGTATTAATTCTTTCCATCAAACTAAAATATATTGAACTTTTATTATATATCATTTCAGCTCCTACAAAGAAGAGAGTGCCAAGGGTTTTCTAGGATGTCCCGAATTCCTTGCCACCTGTCTGGGGAGAGAAGACACTATGGCCTTTATTCTTGACCATACAAACACATGTGTTTTGAAATAATGGATTTTGGGCACTTTTTTCCAGAAAGGATGGTAAAATTATCCCAAAGTATTTCTTCCTGAGTGTTCAAGTTCTAAGATATACTCCAATGTGTGTGAAACTCATTATAAGATTGTGAGAATTACCAGCCTTCTGTCCTTATTTGTACTGAATGTGAAGGAAAAGCTGGGGAACACAGTGATTCATCTGCATGAGCTAATTAGGCATTGCCCATGGAGCTCACTCTCACATTGTTAAAAGGATCTCTGGCATGATTTTGCTCTGGGCCACCAAGGGCTCTCCGAGTCCATGCATGAGCAAGTCTGCGTGACCATTCCTAATAGACAATTTGGATAAGGCAGCTTTTTCGGATGCCAAGAGAGTTTAATAGTATCAATGCATCAGTTGGCCCCAGGGCCAAAAAATGGGACCAGTCACTGTTTAATTTGCTAGTTTCAAGGTGACCAAAGTGAGGAAGACTTGTGAAAATGGGTGTGTAAAAAGCGTACAGAAGAGCAGTAGATCTATTGCAAAAACTCGTTCAAAAAGAATAAACAAAAACCTTACTAAGGAATGGAAAAAAGAGATCTATGCTTGCAAAGTGAACTTAGGGGTGTATGATCAGATAAAATTAACAATGGCGAAAGTCAACCTGAGTCAGAACTTGCAAATGAACTTATACCATAAAAATAAACAGGAACAAGATAAGACATCCCACCTCCATCACTACCCCTACTACACAATAAGGATGGAGCAAAAATTAAAGGCAGTGTTTTCATGAATCCAAATGTAAATCAAAGCTTTGCCTTCCTTCTGGTATGATTGATGAAGGTGACTAGCCAACTGTCCCAAAAGATAATGGGAAAGACAGTAGGCAAATGGGATTACTAAATCCAAGATTGAAATAAAACTCAATTTGGAGATATCCATCCCAGAGGTCTAAAACCCCTGCACATTAAATCTAGGTCAAATAGCAAGAATTGTTAATACATAATGAAGTTGATAAGTGTACCTCTTGGCTAAAGAATTAGCATGGTGATACCTATGTTAAAGAAATGGAGAAGTTACAGCTGAATACAGAATCTTTTATTTGACCTCAGCAGTAGGAAGTACTTTGGAGTATTTTAGAAAAGGCTACTGAAAGTTATGGAGGCAAATAAAAAATAATTTGAATAGTGTGGGTCAATCATCTATGCATTGTGCAGCACCCTTCAGGGAAAGCCTCTGGTTTTCTAGAAAATGGAAATAATCAATTCAGATTTTAGTAAAACATTTAATATGATGCGGCATGGGAAATGACTAGTCAATAAAGATAAATTGATAAAAGAATAGATAAAAGTGATTATGTTGTATTATATTGAACAGCAAATCTTTTCAGTTAAGATAGTCTGGTAATGGAGTTCTTAGATCAGTCTTGTGGACAGTCTCATCAGTGGACAGTCTCATCATCAGTGCCTTTTCTCTTAGCTTTGCCAAGGAAAAGTTCTGATTCACGATTTGGGAATGCCCTGTCAAGAAATAAGTCTAACAATAGTATGTGTAAACAACAGAAGACCTTAAAACTTAACTAAAGGTTGTAAATTGATGAGGGATTGTAGCAACCCAAAAAATAACAACCAAAATTAACCCCTAACCCCAAACCCTTATGTAGAGGGTTCATAGATTCGTAGAATCATAGAATAGTTAGGGTTGGAAACGACCTTAAGGTCATCTAGTTCCAACCCCCTGCTGTAGGCAGGGACACCTCACGCTAAACCACATCACCCAAGACTCTGTCCAGGCTGCCCTTGGACACTGCCAGGGATGGAGCATTCACAACTTCCTTGGGCAACCCATTCCAGTGCCTCACCACCCTCACTGTAAAGAACTTCTTCCTTATATCTAACCTAAACCTTCCCTGTTTAAGTTTGAATCTATTCCCGCTTGTTCTATCACTACAGATACCTAATGAAGAGCCCCTCTCCAGTTTAGAGACAAGGATGTCATGCAGGACAGTGTCAAATGCTTTGCACAAGTCCAGGTAGATGACGTCAACTGCTTTGCCTCTATCCGGGCTTCTTTCATGGTGTGTCTTTTTCATAAATAAGAGGGGAGATTTGCACCTCTACTCCACAGCTTCATACTTATTTTCTACAGTGGCCACATCTTACAAAGTATTTTAAGAAAACAAGGATCTCAAGAGAGAAAATATTTCCCCAGAAATAATTTCCCAGTTGAAGAAAGCGTGGAAAAATTTCTTCACACCTACTGCAAATTCATTTGTAGTTCTGCGGAGAGGGTGAAGGTGTCTCCCTCCTATGGTTGTAACCCACAAGTAGAGGTCAAGAGGAAAACCAAACTCTTTTTTGCTGTTTCTAAGTGGATATATTTTTTTGTCAAGACTAATATAAGGATAAACTGTTTCATAAATGCCTGATTTGTGAGCATAGTATCTCCAGGAGCAGAGCTATGTCTTTCAACATTGAAAAAGGCTCTGTAACACTGTCACTTGTGCTCCAGATTCTGCTGATGCATAGAGCATATTAGATGGCAAATCTTAAAGAGTATCTACTTAAAGTTAATTGAGCTTCAGACTGCAATAGGTTTTTGTAAAGTGGTCCATATAAGTTTGAAGGCCAGGCCTCATTTCTCAGCCACACAGGACAAGCTCTGAAGGAAATCTCCATCTCCTGTCAATTTATTTTAGGAAAAAAAAAAAAACCAAAACCAGAAATCATGGATGGAATATCCTTCTGGGTTGTTTGTTTTTTTTTTGAAGTCTTATAGATTTTGTCACTTTTGAATCAAATCCTTGATGATATTTAAGTATTTGTTTAAAAGAATTTCCATTTCTCCTATTTTTAATTAGAAGTTATAAAATGTATTATTTACCCAGGAGATTAGATCAGAGCCATTCCATCCATCCTATTTACAACAAAGAGAGCCTGTAATAAGTCCTTGAAGCCTTTTCTAATCTATTACATAAATATTTATTTAATCAGTTTAAAAATGCTAATTATTTACCAGAGAGACTGAGGCAACTTTTATGAAGTTAATATGGATGAAAACAGTTTATAAAGGGGTTTTGAAAGTATATACATAATAGCTTGAAAGAGTTCCTTTACAATATGCTCAAATTTTTTGGCAAATGCATGCTTAGGTTGCTATCTTTGTATTTCATTTAGGTATGATCTAAGGAGATTTTTTCCAGGCATCTATTGATTACATTAATTTCTAATTAACTATTTGCTTAGAAGTGTATGATTTCAGTCATTAGAAGAAATGCTGCTCTTCACCATTACTTAAAAATTATAATTAGACTCTGCTTGCATACCACCTGTGTGGGGTCTGTGTGGCAAGGTTTTGGTAGCAGGGGGTCTACAGGGGTGGCTTCTGTGAGAAGCTCCTAGAAACTTTCCATGTCTGACAGAGCCAATGCCGGATGGATCCAAGACAGACCTGCCACTGGCCAAGCCCAAGCCCAAGCCCAAGCCCATCAGTGACAGTGGTAGCACCTCTAGGGTAATGTGTTTAAGAAGGGGGGTATATCAGCTTTCCAATATTTTAAGGGGGCCTACAAGGACGTTTGAGAGGGACTCTATCAAGGACTGTAGTGATAGGATGGTGGGTAATGGGTTTAAACTGAAAAAGGGGAAGTTCAGGTTAGATACAAGGAAGAAGTTCTTTACTGTGAGGGTGTTGAGGCACTGGAACAGGTTGCCCAAAGAAGTGGTAAATCCTGACAGTGTAAAGGCCAGGTTGGACAGAGTCTTGGGTGACATGGTTTAGTGTGAGGCGTCCCTGCCCATGGCAAAGGGGTTGGAACTAAATGATCTTAAGGTCCTTTCCAGTCCTAACCATTCTATGATTCTATGATTCTATGAAAGTTACTGTGCAAGAGAAACTGCAGCCAGGACAGAAAAGTGAGAATATGTGAGAGCAACAACTCTGCAGACACCAAGGTCAGTGAAGAAGGAGGGGAAGAGGTGCTCCAGGTGCTGGAGCAGAGATTCCCCTGCAGCCCATGGTGCAGACCGTGGTGAGGCAGGCTGTCCCCTTGCAGCCCATGGAAGACCCCAGGGTGGTACAGGGGGTTGCCTGAAGGAGACTGTGACCCTGTGGGAGGCCCATGCTGGAGCAGGCTTCTGGCCAAACCTGTGGCCCCATGGAGACAGGAGCCTGTGCTGGAGCAGGTTTGCTGCAGGACTCGTGACCCTATGGGGGACCCACACTGGAGCAGTCTGTTCCTGCAGGACTGCACCCCGTGGAAAGGACTCACACTGGACCAGTTCATGAACTGCAGCCCGTGGGAACGACTCACATTGGAGTAGTTAATGAGGGACTCTCTCCCATGTTAAGGACCCCATGCTGGAGCACGGGAAGTGTGTGAGGAGACTCCTTCTCTGTGGAAGAAAGAGCAGCAGAGGCAATGCGTGATGAACTGACCAGAACTCCCGTTTCCCCCATCCTCCTGCACTGCTTGAGGGGATGAAGTAGAGACAATTAGGAGTAGAGTTAACATCAAAAGCAAAATCTACACCCCCCACAAGACAGCAAAATAATATGCACATGATAGTACATGAAATGCTGTGGCTGACTAGAACATACTGTTAGTGGGTTTGGAAGTTAATTTGGAGGAAATGACCTCTTGCCATAATGTAGAGGTGGCTGAGCTAGCACTGCATGGAGGAGTTCAAACAGGGTGGCTCGGCATTGCTTATCTAGGTCATCTGTCTGGGGCCAGGAACTGGGACCAAGAAAGGCCTGATGGAGGCAACAAGGAATTTGTCATGTGGGATGGGATATCAGCATGGGAGGAATTTCTCTTTTTCTTGCATCCTCTTTCATAGTATATTCTGCTTTTAGTGTTTTTGTATTCTTTCCATGCTCTCCAATACATGTGGTGCTACTATGGGGTGCAGGATGACACTTGCTGGAGAACAAAAAAGCTTGTGGTTGTTGTTGACAGCATGTCCAGTGATGATGACAGAGAAGCCACATTATATTCCCACATCAAATATTTGGGCTATGTTGCTTCTGACAGCTGTCTCCACCAGAGCCAATACTAAATCTGATGATAGTCAACACCTAATTTCTCAAGACAGAAATGAAAATTCCATATAAAGTAATCATAAAAGGCACAGGCTTTTCCTAGCTTTACCTTGCTCAGTGCATATTCCCCTACAATATAAGTATGGAACATACTAAACTGATTAAGGTTCATCAGTGTTCATAGCCTAGAAGAGTAGTTATTTGATTTTGTGGTATTAATATTGACTTAAAAGAATGAATCCATTCTGAATGCAACTGGAAACTAAAACACTTCAAAGGTCTCTGACTAATTTTCTGGAGGCTCTTTCAATCTCAACACAATGCATTTAGGCATCACTTCTGTGTTACTGTTTTATCTTTGTTAGCATTAATCTCAGTACTGTAGTTCCTCTTCTGCTGAAAAATATGCTTACTCTTCATTTTAGTTTAACAATTGCTTTCACTGAGGTTTGAAACTAACCTCTTGTAATCCATGAGTCTATTTCGGGTGAGGATGTTTCCCAGACCTTTTGGAGAGATTTTGAAAATGTAAACTGCAATTAAAGATCTACCTTGCATTGAAGTGCCTCTTTTTCATATTCTCAGCATCACCTTTTTGTAGTGTATGATTATCACAGTTTCTTTTATAATTCTTCGCAGGTTTTTAACAGAAGACCTTGTACATAGTCCTCCATTTGAAATAAAACAGCTGTTTACTTACAAACAACAGCTTTATTTTCACTTCAGTAGATACCAGAAATACCTGAGAATTTAATTTTCAATTATGTATGTATGTATTCAAATGACATTCTGATCTCCCTGATAGTTAACATGTAGGCTCACAAGCATGTGAATAGTTGCATTTCACAACTCTGTTCAGTGAACCTATGTTTCAATTACAGATACCACACTGGATTCCTAAGAAGGCAAACCTAGTACTTAAAAGATGCACATTTTTTCATTAATGACCAAATTCAATTATCTATAC
>NW_009938487.1:8254-36000 GCF_000696875.1 Nestor notabilis | reverse complement strand
GAGAGGGGGGGGGGGGGGGGGGGAAAGAAAAAAGCATGTTAGGAAAATATAAAGGGGGAATAAGTATTCATGAAGGAGAGGGAATATCTATAATCAGTGAGTGAAATTGATTATACTAATAATATGTTGTCCAAAAGACCATCAAATCAGAGATAGTTTCCAATATTTGAGTTAGAACATGCTGAAGGGGAGGACTGTGTGAGGACAAGAGCTCATAGCAGAAGAAAAGAAAACAAGAATGATTTTGATGGTTTTGTCAGGAAACTGCCATATGAAATGAAACTTCCAGATAACCACTCTATGTGGTGCAGGTCAGGACTCTCCAAGAGAGCTTTCCAGCTGTACTCTTAAGTATTTAGATCGGTACTGGAGCTTGCTCGTGCTTTTTCTCTGTCTTTCTGGTTGTTTATCTCTGTCTTTGTTTCTATTTATTCATTTTTTGAAACCAGGACTCAAGTGCGCTTCCAAGCAATCTTCACATTTATTTACTTCTCTTGTGATTGTCTCTCTTCCAGCATGCAGCCCTATGTGGCTTCGCAATCTGTTTACATATGCATGATTTTGAGAAATTTCTGCATTTGTACTTGTCTCTGTCAGGGGTCTAAAAATTGTAAGGAATGCAGAGTAATGCAGTAAATAATAGAGCATTGTGTCCTTGATTATTTTTTTTATTAATGTCTGTTTAATAGCAATATTTTAAAAATGTAACTAAATATACATAAATATTTTTTGAATTTACAGTGGATACCATATTTCTGTGCACTTGCCATGCTGGTAGTTGAGTGATCATAACTCTAACGGTGTCTAATAGAATGCTAAATGCATTTCCTGCCACCATAACAGGTCAATGAATCTTGTTGATATTGGTGAAACCATGATCATGTTTTCAGATGATCTTACTGATATTTTATATTGCAAAGGTAAAAATCTCATGAGAAGCAGATGCAGCAGACAGCTTCCAAGTTCAAAAAGGTGACTGTGGCAACAATCTATTGTACCATAGGTCACCTTGACTCCAGGCTTCAGACTGCAGGTGCAAAATACAGTGTTTATATTAAAAATGCATTTAAATATGAGTTGCTGCAGGTAAACAGGTCCAGTTGCTATGTTTTAAAAGCCTTGTGATACACATGAGCTATGAAGATACAGGGCGGTCTATGTCCTGGGCCTCTGGAGCCAGAAGGTTGCTAACTCTTTTGCCACCTTAAGCACTAGCTATGGCATATGGTCAACCTTTGTAAGAGGTGGTGTGCCTTGGAGCCTGTCTATTATTGCAAGGCTCCAAATTCTTGCATCACAGAGATTCAAATTTAGAGCAATTCCCCTGGAATCTGGAGGGATACACAACTTAAAAAAATAAAAATAAATATAATGAAAGAGTTGAAACAAGTTAAGGGTTTCTTGTGCCTTGCAAAGAATTGAGATGATGGTCTTGATAGGATAGCCAAAAAGAGTGTTATTGCAGTTCATGTGACTGGTATAACATGGGTATAAACCCATTGCCTTGAATAATGACACTCCTGATTTATGCCGCTGCAGTTGGGAACCACAGAGCTTATAGTCCATTCACAAAACCAAAGAGGGAATTTGTCTTGATCTAGGCATGATGTAATTTTCAACAAACTTCAAAAAGAAAAACATGCATCCAGGTTTTCGAATATCAAAAAAAAAATGCCTTTTTTGGCATTTTCTTGTTAGCTTTCATTTGTAAAATTACAACATTGCTGTGATTTGAGCTACTTCTGTTCCACTTCAGTTCTTGTATCAGTCAGGGTGTTCTACTCTGCTCACACACACCACGCACACACTGCTAAAAAAAATTATTCACTACCATGTTACTCTATTCCCCTGTCACCCTGCCATTCCAGTGGAGCTAAACAGTTGTAAAACTTGAGCAATGCAGTAGTAAATCAAACACATATGTGTGCACCCACAGAGGCACACAAAATCTTTCCCTCAGAGAGGATGCACTACTTGCTTTACTATAAGTAAAGCCATAACCTTTCATCTTTTTAAGAAAAAAAGGGTACACAGAGAATATATATATATATCCTAAACACTTATCCTTGAGAAATATACCAGCAGAACAAGAGGAAGCACCAAGAAAGAAAATATTAACAGAGGGATATTTACTGTTAAATTTATTATTGATCAAAAGATCAGGTTCTCAGCTGGTGTAAGCTGGAGCAGCTCCATCGCCTCCAGTGGAGCTGTGCCAGTTTATCCAGTGCGTATGCTGTAGCCCAATATGCCCTGCAAATCAAATCACTGAACTAGAATCTTCAAATCCTTCCCTATCATGCTGTTAAATTTACATTGCTATTAGCAACATTTTCTTATTAAAAAAGTTTGCATACGCAAATAATTCACATTGCTTTATTTTTTTCTTTGTCAGTTCACAAAAAAGTATTTCAAGTTGTCATAACCTTGCATTTAGCCAGTGAAAGAGTAATTTTGAACATTTTTTTACAAACTGGACACATACCCTGTTTATTTTTCTCTAAAATTTGCACACTATAAAGCAAGTAGGGTTTTTTGTTCTGTTTTAAAACCTTCTTTAGATATTATTATACAAAAATATTCATATGCAAGTAATAAAGTTTTTTTTTAAACATCCAGCTTTTTTTAAACCTAAAGCAAAGTCACACCAAAAGGTTTTTTGTTTGTTTTTGTGTTTGTTCTGGTTTTGTTTCATTTTTTAAATCTAAACAAAGTACACCTTGTGCTTTAACAAACCTACACATCATGTGCTCTTTACAAGGATTCTAGTGAGTATGCTCATGTGTCATTATTCATTAAGTAATGCAAAACTTGCCTACTTTTGTGGGTTTTTATTTCCCTTGCTCTTCTTTTTTTCCCCTCTGTGTGTTATTTGTGTTTGTTTATGCATGTGGAGAAGTTAAGGCAAGTGCAATCAAAGTTACAAAAATCAATATTTCTATTGCTAACATGTGCAGCATTCATATTTAGTGAGTGATGTCTTTTCTCCTATAAGAATAAAAATTGATGAAAATACAAAAATGTTTAATATGTTATAGTTGTTACATTAAGCTGTTCAGTCTTATAGTCCAGGCTTGGTGAATTTTCCAAAAGTTAGGATAACATAAAACATGTTCTTTTTGAAGTAACAAACACTGAAACTAGGTAACATTTTGATCATGACTTTCTTTCATCTCAATGATGTATATAATATTACTACAAAAATGCAGTTGCTTCTAGCTATGACCCATCTAGTTTTTTTAAAAAATAAATATAAGTTAATCTTTTTAGGTAAAATATTTACTATATAGTAGGCATAAATAGAGGTTGAATGTATCTCAGCTTTAGTGCTTCTATTTGAACTTCAGTGATTTTGAACAAAGTGTGTAAAGGAAGAGTTACATTTTTCCAGTTTTTAGTCATATCTGTAGCCTTAAAGAAAGCCTTGATGAGAATGCATATGTTAATCTATGGTTTGTATGGAATAGTAATGAACATTTGGAAAAGGCAATGAATCTTCAATTAAATTGTAGAATAATAGAAATCCATGGTCACAGATTCTGGGCCTGATTCTGCTCTTTTTGCAGCAGTTATACACAGCGTTAATTCTGCTGACTTGAGTAAAACTGTTTTTGACTTTTACCAACCATTAAGCAAGCTAAGAAGAATGATCACAAAGCCTAGCATAGTGCATGTTTGTTTCATTCCATCCATGCAAAATGTTTTAAAGTCAGTAAACACACCTTTTTATCTTCAATGTATATTCAGTAGGAACTACACAGTATTTCGACTATGGTTGTTCCTAGGATTACTGAAGGCCAGCTGAGAGCTTTATTAATAAAATGTTTTATCAAGATGCTTATCCAGCTGTTAACTTTGAATAGCACGCTCCCAAGAAAGGACTTTTACTACTTGAGTTGTATTGTGCACTTTGCATGTGGACAGGCAGCTGCTGAGCTAAGTAAAATAATGGAAAAAAAATTAAAGAAACTAAATCCCTTAGACAAATTGAAGTTGGTAGAAAGATGCTGCAACTGACATTAGAATCAAACAATTCTCTACAGACTTTCATTTCTTTTTTTGTATTACATTTTCAACTTTTTTGCAAAAGTGATGGCGGTGAAATTTTTCTTCTACTATTGCAACTAGGCACATGTTCATTCTTATAAAGATCTTTTTGGTCATTTTGTTTTATTAGCTTCTGAAGAAAGTGCAGTTATGTACAACGTGCTAATAAAAATATTTACCTATAAAATGGTTCTTATGCTTAAGTTTATATATTATGAATGGTCACTACACCTTTAAAAGCGCACACTTAATAGTGTGCTTTTCTTGCAAAATTTATATGTGACTCAAAATTGCTGTGAGTGACAGCAGTGGATATTTAGATGTGATGTTGGGAAGATAATTCCATTTTACAGTAAGAGTTAAGATGAATATTTTGTCCTGTAGCATCCTCAACTCACTAACTGTGTTGGCTGCTTCACCTCTGCCCAGCACTGGGCAGTTGCCTACTTTAACCTTATTAGCTGCTCTACAGGTATAAAATAAAAATGAGTAATAAATCTGCAAACCTTTATGATGAAACCAAGATGTTACATAAAATTATTTCTGAGTTTACCCATGGCAGGGGCATTGGAGCGAGATGATCTTAAGGTCCTTTCCAACCCAAACCATGCTATGATTCCATGAAAATAATATAAAATCCATAGATCATATTTTTATGGGACATGTAAAAGAAGTGATGGCCAGTGACTATCTAGAACAAAAGGACAAGAAGAGGTATGAGAAGAAGGGGCAGATATCCGCATTCTAGTTAGCTATTCAGAACCATCAATTATGAAAATATATTTTTCCATTGATTCGCCTTGATTTTGAAATATCTTATTTTATTTTTTGAGTCTTAGGAGAACCTTAGCAAGCCAACAGACGGCAGTCAGAAGGCCAAAATGAGAAGGAAACCTCAGGTTTCACACAGAAACCTCATGTCTCGGTGAGCCTGTGGTATCAGACTTACTGTGTCTGAGAATCCATCTATTATGGCACCTGAAAGCACCATTTTCCCTTTCAAAACCTCTTTGTTAGAATGCCTATGAAGTGGAGAACCAACTGAAGCTCTTTCAACAGCTGCAACGTGCACAGGTAGGAGACTTTCAGCCTCATTCATGACTACTTTACTCCAGTTCTCTGGAGCTCAACTCCATTCTTTCTAATGTGGCTATGCCATCACCTAACTAATGTAGAGCAGTAGTATGCCAGTTCTGATGTCTCTTTCCTTATGAAAACAAAACAAAATAAAGCAAAACAAACTAAAAACCAATATGAGTCACTATGAGGAATAAAAATATCCTTGAAAATTATATGCATGTGCATGTATGTTCAGTCTGTCTCCAACCCTTTATTCTCTAGATTGCTCTTTGCCAGGATCTAGAAAGAAGAATTCCAGGCAAGGTGCCCAAGATGACTGAACAGGGAATTTTTGAACTTGGCAAGTGTCATTTCAAGCAGATAGTATCTTTGCTGCTATTTCCCACTCTTCAAATATCTAACAGTAAAAAAATAAAAAACAAAAATAAGTGTGGATATACTATTTGCTACATGGCACTGAGAGCTGTTCACAATCTTTTTTTGTTTAGAAGAGTGAAAAGGTAAGCAGTGAAAATAGGAGATGAACTGTACGGACACTAATTATTATTTACAATGATAGGAATTCTGTCAGATATTCTTTCGATGCAGGTAGATCTTGTCATCCAGAAAAAACATTCTCTACCTCTAAAAGGGTTCTATAAATGGCTTCAGATAGCACCCAGGAGGTGAAGGAAGTACCTGGTAAATTTGTGATTCTAGCATCCTACAGGCAAAAGATGTCTGTAATCTCCTGTGGCAGCAGGACCAGATGAATGCCAGTCACGTACCACCTACCTTTCCCATGACCAGGAAACATCTTCGCTATCTCCCACCTAGTGTCACCCCTAGCTATGAATCTGTGTCATAGTGCCACCTAGCAATGGCCTCGTTGCAAGTCTGTCATCTTGCACCGCATGAAAAATGTCATCTTGTGAACAAACTCAGATTTTTGGGAGTTCCTTGAATTTTTATGAGGTGCTACTTTATTTTGTTGTACCCTTTGGTGATGAAATGATTCAAGTTAAAATACCTATGTATAGGTATAAAAATGTCTAAAGTGCTTTTTGTGATATAACAAAGATTTGAGAGTGTTTATTGCAACACTTTTCCACCAGATACCTTCACATTTTGCAGATTCATGTGTTTTCCTGGGGTAGGCATAGGTTAGTAATCTCAAAGAAGGAGTCTGTTTTGCTAAAATAGATGGAAACAGTTGTGCCAGTATTTTCCTCTCTGCTTTGCATTTACATAATTGTTACATTTGAAGTTGCCTGGATTTTAAGAAGACAAATATACAATGTCCTAACGTGATGCTGAAGGTGCATGTATAATACTAATTGTTTAAATTTTCTACTGAGATGTCCCTAAGAACTTAATTAGGGCTGCAGTGGGCTGTTCACCAGAGAATATTGACTCTGGCAAGCAATTTTTTCTAAGTCTGTAAATTCACTGCAACTTGTGTTTGAAACTTACAATGAAGAATAGAACTTTCTCAAAAAAGAAATAAAAAATCTCCCTGTGATTTACCTGTCATGCAAAGAATGAAGAGAAAATTTAAAACGATCTCTCCTACAGCTTCCTACAAAACAGCAGAAGAAAAGAACCTTCCCTGAAAAAAAAATAAAAATAAAAATAAGCAGCTCTCAAAGCCAGGTTTAAATAGGGTTTAGTAATTGCTTTGCTATTTTGCTTTTCTTTCTTTATTTTTGGGTTTTTTCACATGTATGTGCAGACCCTGCAGCTTAATGGCAGATGCATGGGTGAAAATATTTTAAACCCATGACTGACCTTTTCAAGACTGACTTTTTCCTTCACAGAAGGTTCAAGACAATATCAGGACATTGTTTCAGATGAGCACTCTACAAGGATGTGAAAAATGGTGCGCGAACTGAGGGCAAAAATAAAAACGTTTTGTAAGTCAATGCTTTGTTGCTGTTAAGTCTCTTCTTAGGAAAGAAGACATCTACTTACCCTAAATATCTCTGCAAAGAGTTTTCACATGTACCCCAACCTGAGGGCTCACAGCAAGCTTTGTGTGCGTGTACTTTTAATACAGTCTGCAAGTTAAATGGAGAAGAGAGGACAGGACGGGATAGGATGGGATGGGATGCATGGAGTGGCACAGCATGGGATGGGATGGGTTAGGGAGCTGCTGCAAGGGAGTCGTGCTAGCTGGTTAAGATGGCAATTTCCTGTAACTGCCATTTAGTAGATTGCACACTAACACAGTAAGAAACTTTTTCTATGCTTAGTGCTGGCTTTTATTTTGCACACTGAACAAACAGAAAACTATGTCAGCTATTTCTGCTCTTCTGGATGCTTTCCAATAGGGTATCTGTGCTTAGCCAGCTGATGGCACTCACGTTTATTGCCACTAACATCAAGGTTTACTGCCTACCTTCTCCGTGTGTTGCCTATAGCAGGTAGAGGAATGGTGATATATTGAGCCTATAGTTTCTTCTGCACCTACCTGACAGAGGAGTAACTAAACACAATGGACAGAGCACTGTGCCTCTCCCTGCACAGGCACACACAGTGTCCCCACTGTAAAGCTTCCCAGTTGCAGCCATGTGGTGCAGCCCCTCGCTCTGGCTTGCTCTTCGTCTGCCACCAAATGGGCTTCAGAGTATGGGCTCAGTAGGTATTCATTTTTCCCGGATGATTTTGTATTTTTGAGGGGGGCAGAGAGCAAGATAATATTTGATAAACAGAGAAAGAGAAGGTTAAAAAGCACATACATTTTATTTTTTGAGTAATTTGTGTGTTCTTTCTATCATACCTTGGCAATTAATAGAAATGTCTTTATAAAAAATAACAAGAATATCTCCAGCAAGTTCATAGCTCTTAAATTTTGCTTCAAATTGTTTTCCTAATACTAGTGACCCAGCAAAGAGATATTTGTGCTTCCTGTAAGCTCAGTACTAGATAAAGATTATCTATTTTATTTCACATTTAGATCCTAGAGAATCATGTTGCTTTTAATTCAGCAAACCATAAATATTTTAATTGACTATTGAATGTTTCTGAAATTACATTATCTAGGATATTGGCAATTTAATGGAAGAATGCTGATAAGCTTTCACAATGAGGCTGGTTGTAATAACAAACAGAATATTTTCCTGCAACAACTGTCAATCTCAATGCACCAATATATAGTAATCTGGGAAGCTTCAGATTTATAAATTTTCCAAATAAGGTATCAGACCTGCTTTTATAATTTCTGCTCATGAAGTATCTTGACTTTATGGACTCTAGACCTCCCACCCACTGAGCTTATTAGTTTAGAGCAAAGCTCAAAATTTGTCTTAAAGAGAATTAAACAACAAAAAAAAACCAAACAAAAAAACAACAAACAAACAAACAAACATAGAAAAACTCTTACTAGATAAAATATTTGTATTGGTTATTAGTTTCACTCCCCTGGGCAACAACTCTGAATTCTGGAACATCAAGGCCAAGGCCAGCTGGAGAAGTGCAATCCTGCCAACATGTCTTCTTGGAGGATACAGCTGGAGTCGATGGGAAATAGCCCAGTGAAATTGCATCACAAATGACAGCTTAGTATCCATACGAAGTTCAATGATTCTCAAATGAAAGACACAGTGGTATTCTCCAACCTCCACTCAGCAGGCTATTTAGGAGGTGAAGACTTGTGATTATACAGAAAAAATGCAATGGAACTTGCACCAATACGAGGAAATTAATTGTTATGGTATTGCCTACATTTTTTCTGATGCCAGTCCCATTAATCACTTGCTGTGCTGAGAAATAGGTAAAAAACTTCTAATAATGGCAAATCAGATAAGGGGTGGGTGTGAAGGAATATAGTTACTATAGATAATAAACTAAGCTTGTTACTGAGATTTTTTTAGTGCTGACAGATTTCTGCAATCTTCTGTATCACAACAATAGAAGACATAAAAAACCTCTCTGTTCTAGACTATCAGCAAGCACAAAATCAATAGGAAGTGCATTACACATACAGGTACACATGTGTGTTGCTGATCTGCCTGGTGGGCCCCAAAAAGCCAGTTGCTTGATGTAGGTCAGCTAGAGTGCAGAACTTTCATGACAAAAAAAAAAAGCCACAATACAGACAGAAAACAGGTGGGCATTTTGGCCTTTCTTCTCCATTGACCTTTATCCTATTTTTAAGCTTACTTTACTGCTGTGATTTGTTTTTCTTCTTTGGATTTTAATTAAACTCTCCTTAGGCTTGCTAACTTGACATTTTCTTCCTTTTTTTTTTTTTTCCTTCAATTTAAGAATGAAGGAAGCCTGTTTACCCAGCCAGTTTTCCCCAAATCTCACTGCTTTATCTATAATTTAAACATGTCATTAATGCACAATATCGAAGTAAAACTTTGTGAATTTTAATCAGGCGGGTATAACAAGCTTTCCAATTATTCCAAAGCTGATTATCACCCATTATGTAACATACACATGGTTTTTGCAGCTGTGCAGTAATAGCAAAATCTTAGTTTGCATCTAAGCCTAACAAGATTTAGCTCTGAACCAGATCATTTTAAAAGCATTTGAAGTTGGCTGCCAGGTGAGAACTGGGTCCCTACTAAAATTCAGAAGACATTTTGCTGCTGCTTTCCTTGCAGCCAAGATTTCAGCTTGTCAGACTGCAAATATGAATACTTTTTCTCTTTGCTTTTCCAATTTTCTTCTCCCACACAAATCAAACTCATTCAGCTTTATTAGGTTTACTCTCAAATCATACTGCTGCAACTGAGAACAGAATCAGACCCAGCAATGCACTTTACCTTCAGAATAATTAGCTGAATACTGTACAGTTCCCCCATTACTGTTCAGCTACATGTGCTGTCCAGAGAACCTATATACTGAATTTCCACAGATTGTAGAACAGAGTCCTTTAGTATTATAGCAAAGACTACCCTGATTATAGAGAGCCTTATAAAGACAAAGCACCACACTTGGATAATTCATGTGCATAGAATACACATACAAACCCAAAGTTATTGACCAGGCAGAGTAAGTTTTTCCAATCATCACACTGTGCAGTTTTTAAAATAAAGTGCTATTTGCTTATGGCTAAACCTTATATGTGGCTATTGCATGCACGCTGCAGGCTGCATTGTCAAAAACTGGAACACCTTCACCAAAAAAGGGTGGAGCCTAAGCACTAGGGCAATGACAGGTTTGGTTGGTTTTGGTTGTTTGTTGTTTTGTTGGGTTTTTTTTTTTTTTTCATTTTATTTTGCGTTCAAACAACTTTTGGCAAACACAGAGCATGTGAACACAAAACAGTTCTCTTCACTGTTCCCCGCACAGAGCTGTTCATAGAGCAGGAATTCTAAGGAGGGATGGTTCTAAAGCCATAGACAGCTTCTCCATTTGTTTTCAGTTTTGCTTTGTGTTGATTCTTTTGTTTGTTTGTTTTTCTTTTGTTTAATATATTATGACAAAACATAAGAAAAAAAATTGTAAGTAGTGTGAATATCAAATAGTATCTGTCAATCCCTGAATCATGCTATTCAAAGTGCTTAAATCTACACTAAAAATAGAGCAACAGAAAAGTACTCCCCAAGAGAGATTGCCTACCAATTGTCTAAATATGACTGCAGTCAGATAGTTACATCCTACATTTATTTCACATCCCAGTCTTTACCCTAGGGTATGTAAAGAGGAAGGAAAGGGGAAAAAATAATGCGTTGCTTTCATAGGATACTGGGGTATTTGGCATCCAGATGAATGAAGGAAAATGCCATCAGTGCCTGACAGGTGTCTGTAGAAGTAAATAATAGCTTTCTTACACTATGAAAATGATCAAACGTGCAAAGCTCTCTTAAAATTTTTTGTGGCCTGGCAGGTTCATTTCCATTTTGTGGATGTTTGGCACATGTCCAGAAGGAGACACCATAAATAAACATTTTTAAGCAACTAAAAATCAGTGCACATCCCAAAGCTCTATTAGCTTGTTATGCAGATACTGAGATTTCTTGACTTTCACAACAGAAGCATAGTCATTTCCTCCCACACTGTCAATTCTGGATTACTCCCACAAACATCCCCCAAACTGCAGTTTACCCACTCTCTACCCATCACTTCTCATTAAGAAGACCAAAATATTATAAGCTGTACTTTTCTCATTGTGACAAGGATGAAAAAGCCCCACACATCCATTATATTGGTCAATATTATTCAGCTACCATAAAAAATACCTAAAGCAAATTAATTACATAAATAGACTATTAGGTCTGTTTGTCAGGATATCAGTTACATTTCTGCCAGGGTAAATCAAACCCATGACCATATATGACAGTGCGCTGCAATGAGTAACTCTATCCCAGCTCCTCTGCTTCTGCCAGCAGAGACTAGCAGAGAGCTTGGTCTGAATATGTTGCAGAGCTACAGTACCGCTCCCGTCTCTTTCTAAAACCAGAAAAGCCTTTTCTGTTATTTAACATGTAAGTATGAGTAAGATGCTTATTGTCTTAAAGATGTCCAGATATAAACATAGTGGGGGTTTTTTTCCTCCCTGGCAGCCATGGTACATTCATTATTTACAACTCCTCAAAGATAGAATCATACATGAAAAATAAAACTAATTTATTTATTCATTAAAGCGAATAATTTTTTTAAATACTTCCAGGTCTGATTTAAATATTAATTTTGTATAAATAAAGTTTATTTTGAAAACAAGTATATTTGTTGGTATTCATGTCATTTTTTTCTGCCTGAGTTCTTACTGAAATAATTTTGAAATTAAGAAAGTTTTACTTTTCATTACAAGCTAAACCCAAATGAAAGATTTCTTAATCCTGAATATATAATTTTAAAGCAAATAATACAGGGTTTTTTGAACATTAGAATACAAGGGGACTCTGTAATCCACAGCAAAATAATTTTTTGCTCTTACTTTTTTAGAAAATAATGCTTTCTATAATACAAAGTGACAAACCATCTACAACACTGCCTTTTATTCCCCTTTGGTTTGGAAGTCATCACTGTAAATATCAGCAGGATTCTGCACTTCTGTGCCTATTGCCTCACTTTTCTTATTTGCCTGACAATCGTAAATGGTCTTATTTGCAAGATTTTGAAAGGGGGGAAAGAAAAATTTAAATGCTTAAAAATAAAACCCACAACCACATTAATACTTTTCCAGGAAGTGTTAAAAATAGGGTTTGCTTTTATATTTATAAAAGGGATACAATCAACTCATTCTAAAATAATAATTAAAAAAACCCCAAACCCAAGAAAGCAAAAACCAAACCATCTCTAGTTTCTACACACTCTGTAGTGACTACTGTGAAGCAACCGATACAGATTGGGTATATTCTGTTGTTTGACAGGTATCTACCAAGTTACATGTTAGATGATCAGACCGCAGTGTTACCCCAAATGGGGTCATTGTAAGGGCAGGGAAGGAGCAGTGCACATTACAGGAGTAGAAATGAAACTGGAGCTCTCAGTGAAGGATGGGGTCCTTCTAAGAATATTCTCCAAAAAAGGTGAACTGCAGCAGGCATGGCCTTCAGGAATCAGGCTAGGCAGGCCAACAAAATGGATGGTGCTTCTGATATCAACATAGCTTGGTCCAAGCATTCCCAAGGGAGGTTAAAAACAAACAAACAGAAAGTCTAAAACTATACTAATGAAGCAAAAAAGTTTCCTATCTATACATCAGTCTCTTCATTTAAAAAAATGTAAATATACAAATTCCAATGACATATAAAACAAAGTTGAAAATGTGAATGGGAAGAGACATGAGTAAAACAGGAAGACTGATGCTACAAAGAAATTGCAAAAACCATATGTACAAGACCCTGTTTTTCCTCGTATGTTATTGATTGTAATGCATGTTTAACAGCAGCAGTTGAGGATGTAGTTCCAGGCACCGGACTGCAGACTCAGCTCCTACTCAAGGTGGTTGACAGCCCCTTGCATTTCGGTCACCAAATGACACTTGATATACTGGTCTCCCGTGGCAAGAGGGGCAGTATCGCACTGTTTGTGTGAGCCTCTTCTGGATTCTGCTCCCTGTTAGTTTTTGTCTGCGGCCGCTGCCCATTTATAAGTGTCATAGGGATGTTGCAGTAGGTATGCTGGTTACCTATTGAGGTAAGCGGCAGGGTGCCGGTAGGAGGTACATCGTATTCATAGCTTCGATAATAGTGTTTCTGGCGCATCTGTGAATGATATGTGTTATGAAAGGTGGATCGCAGGTCTGGATGGGCAGTGGCAAGAGCAGTAGAGGTGGCAGCAGCCATGGAAATTGCAGAGACTGTCTGCAGTTCCCCAAAGGGCCCCTGCTCACTGACATCTAAAACCTGCTCGTGTGTGATGGGTTCAATCCTCTTAAAAGGCATTTCGTACTGTAAACGTTTCCAGAACTTGGAATTTAACTTGTTGCATTTTGGTCCATGCCATTTAATGACAGTGAGGAGCTTGATGGTATGTTTTAGGGCCTCAACCTCCTGGTAGTTCATAACTCCTCGTAGTTCACTGCATTCAATCAGTATCACTTTGATTTCACCCGTGACTAACATGTTTCGAAGCCTCGTTTCCAGTTCGAAGATGCTCCATCCTCTTCTTACCACATAATTTGGAGTCATAACGATGATCAGTCGCTTGCTTTGGTCTACACATCTTGCCACATCTTCAATGTAGGCTACAAAATAAGACAATTGCTGAAAAAACAATCTAGAAAACACTGCTCCTACAGACTGGGGAGAAACAACAGAGGCAAATCCCTGCTCCCAGAAGAGCTCACTGAACTATGCAAATGTGCCAGGAACAATATGACATGGTCCTGGGCAACCTGCTCTGGTGGCTCAGCTTGAGTACAGAGTTGGATAAGATGACCTCCAGAGGTCCCTTCCTACCTCAACCATTCTGTGATCCTGTGAAACATCTATTCCTGCATGCACTATGGGTTATGAGTGTTTGTTCATGAGCCATGGTTTCATATCAATAGTGTCACAATTGGACTTTTAGGTGGATTAGAACAATCGTGTCCATCATCATCCTTTCCTTTAAAAAGGCAAAGTCACCCAGGTAGGTAATAGAGCAGCAACTATGTGCTTGAGGGACTCAGTCTCAAACCCAAATGATACTCTGAGATATACTGTAGGCTTAGATTTTCCTTTTCTTTTCATGCTTACACCACACACATTCACAAAAACAGTGTGGTCTCCTGCAAATTAACATTTCGTTTCCTGTAGATTTAAAAAATATCCATGTGATTGTTTGATGTTGTGCTTTGCCTATACCAAACATCCTTTCTTATCTTTAGTAAAAGATAATGATCTCAGTAGGTGTCTATATGGTTAAACTGAAGTTATGAAGAATACTACATCAACATACAAAGAATTACAGTATGTATGTTCGAATATGTGAAAGAAACACGAAAAAAAAGATCTACTTGTACCAACTGGAATGAATTCTGATTTTCAGTCTGAGAATGTTCCAGTACCTCAACTACACATTTATCTGCAGTGGACACTAACAGAATTCACTGCTTTGGTCTGCTGCAGATGTTACTACTCAATCCTTGTTTTAGTCCAAACATAACCTTTTCCTTCCTGTCTGATTTCCATAGCGAATACTTAGAATCATGGAAATCTTTCCAGGTAAGACCTCTGTACACATTCCTAGATATGCAAGCTCTCAAAAAAATGGTGAAAAACTGTTAGTTTCATTCATTTCTTTTACTTATGCATGGCCTTTCTGCACTATCTCACCTTCAATCAACACAATACAAAGATATAATCTTATCTGGGAAATACACATTAAGTATGTTTGGTGGCTTATTTTCACCATTCTGTAAGACAAGGGAGGAAAGATGACATTCTGAAGCAGTAGGTATAGAAATGATACTAAACCAACCACTGCAATCACTGCATTAGCTGTTTAGGAAACACAGAAGAATAAAGACATGACTTACTTCCTGTGGGAATCAAATCTCTGTCTGGTATGAACAACTTATATCCATAATGCTTTTCAAGCATATCTGGTAGGATCTCAAGAGCAAATCTTTCTTCTTCTCCAGTTTCTTGATTCCATTGGTCAGGATCCACTTTGGTATAAGACAGATATGCATCGTAGTCTTTGTTGTCTAAGGAAAGAGAGGAAGAAAGTAAGTTAGTTTATTTGTTATTCTTGCAGATTTCCTAGGTAATTCCACAGAAATTACTTCTGGGAGAACTTCCCAGGAATAATAAATCATTTAGATAAAATGGCAAGCTTTCACCCAATATGAATCCATTCTCCTGTCCTGTTTCACCGGATAGAAGTAATCCTTATTTACACAGATGCAAGGGAGAAGGGATCCATATTCATAGACTGAAGTCAGTTTACATACAAACATTTGTGTAAGGCTCTGTATGGAGGAAATCCACTCTACTGTGAGTGACATCTTGTGAGCATAAAGGAAATAAGTCACTGAAAATAATCTCAATTCTTCTCTAGCTTTAAAAGGGAAAAGAAAAGCATGGTAATACCTAACCTAATGTGCAATTGTCTCTGTTGCATAGTAAAACCATTTCAGTCTTGCCATATTTTTACTATAAATTTAGGGCCTGAGGCTGAAATGTTCTAAGAGTATGTGTAGCTTTACTTGTAAAACTCATTGGCTTTCCCGGTCTGAAATTATTGCCAAGCTTAAATCTTTGCTGTGCCAGCTCGTGATAATGCAGTTTAAATCTCTTGAATTCTGTGTGCTTAAATTTAAAAATTTAATGTTGCATTAATGTACATTTTGTTACTTAACAGTGTGTTATTTCATTTCAATATGAGAAATAAATGTACCTGTTTCTTAAATGTGTTTGGTGTGCCTACTTGAAAAACTGAATCAAAAAAGCCATCATTAATTTTCATTAAGGGGTCAATAATGCTAAGTGCTCTGGAACTAATTCAGTGGAATAAGAGGTCATGTTTTGACGTGTTGTGGAGAAAGCAGAAAAAAATCAACAGCAAGAGTAATGAAACGTTAACATCCTTCTAACTCTCTTGACAACATTATGCACAGGCTATAGAGAATATCAATTGCTTGCAAAAGACCTGATTGAATATTCTGCATACTGTGTGTCATAAGTAACATTATATTCAGTCAATGCTGCTTTCTTTTATTTACTGAGCCACTCCTTTCCTCATTTTTCACCTGTTTGTACTCTGGTATCATTATTTAGAAAAGCCTGCAAAATGTGGGGTGGGTGCAAAGAGTATAAATGAAATCAATGGTAGTAATCTTGAACGGTCCACTCTTCCTTCTAAAAAACCATGCATACTGTGCTCATTAACATTTTCAGATGACAAAATTAAAATTGGTTATACTGTTACTATTTTCAAACTTTCCAAACCCATGAAATGACTGTGGGGTTGTTCTCTCCCCTGCACACTTTTTGTGTGATAGTATCTATTGGATCGTTGTATCCACAGAAAACCAAACACAAAACCAACAACAACAAAAAAGAAAAATAAGAAAAATAGAAGCAATACCTTCTATGGTTCACTCTTTTCACTATTTTTCTTTGGACTATTTGTGAAACAATCCTTAACAACAGACAAGCACCTAATGCCTTTGACAATGCCTTTAAGTAACACTGAGTGGATCAAGTATGCGATAGAGGGAGATAACATAGCAGTTATTTGTTTCTGCAGTAGGACAGTGTTAACCCAGCAACTGAGTTAACACACAGAGAGGTCAAGAAATATACGGGAAAATTACGACAACGAACAAAATGAAGTTGAGGTAATGCCATTTTCTGCTGTCACCTTAGTAATGGTCATAACCATACCACATGCTTGAAAGCAGTGTTGCTCTGTTGAAAATCTTTGAGTAAAGATGGGAATGTATCACTTGAATGGATAAATAATAAGAAATAATGCAGTATTCAAACTATTTTAAAGGCTCAGGGTATTGTCTGCTAAGATGGTTTATAAATCCTTACTTAGAGGGAAAACTATTAATGCTATGCCATTGTTTTCTTGCTTATGTAAGTATCGCACTGACACATTTATTTGACATACACGTTTTTCATACCGTGGAGACAGACAATGTGTTATCCTGTATTGTAAGGAACATTTATTTCCCCCCTAGTTGCCTAGTTTTAATAGCATTTTAAGGGAAAGAATGACCAGGATCTAGGCTACATCTGCACAGATAGGTTTGGTCAATCATGAATTTATTCGAACTCCAATCCAGCAAGATGGGCAGTCTGGTTTGGGAAACTGTTAGATGCACCAGCACAGTGGTTTCCATGAGCCATTATGTTGCCTATCTGTCAGGGTCATTTTAACTTTTTTTTATGAAAAGTAAAAAGATCAGTTTACAGCAGAATCACCTCATATGGTAATTCTGTTATCTGATAGGCGATGTACTGACATGAGCAGACAATTTGGAAACTGTGAAATGCCTGGGATACACAGAGGATGATCCCATATGACTTTTCTTTACTTCTATGATATTTATGTATTAGCCTGCTTTTATTTAATTAAAATTATTTGGGTTACATAGCCAACTCTGTGGAACATTTTAAGAACTACATCAGGTTCTTCTCAGTTAAATGGTACTACCTACTCCTGCTTGTAATGGGTGGGACTGGTACCTACATTCTAAAGGACATTTCTCATCATAATTCATGTTTTTTAATGTGCTGTCCCAATGGACTGAGAGGGAGACATAGCAGCCTGCAGACATCCAGATCTTACAGCTGAGTCAAACTCCGGGAACTGGGGCTCATATCTTACCGATCTTTTAGCCATGTCACATGAAAGCAGAAGGCTGTTGACTTTCCTCTCAACCCCTTTGCTCTTGGGATGTTTTCCATGTAAGCATTTCTTTGAGCAATGTATCCAGGAGTCCCCAGACTCCCTGCAAGCATGCAGCAAGTCCATCACAGCTTTGTGTTTTCTTTCATTTACTGGAGCGGGTAGTTTACCCATGAAAATATTTGGTGTCAGCACATCTGCCTTTTCCAAGAAAAAAAAATATCACCAGAAAATTTCTGATCTGGTCCTAATCATAATCCAAGTCATAAAGGACTTAATATTTCCAATTATATTATTTTGTAGCATGATAATTACAGATTTGGCTGCTCGGTAAGTTCGGATCCTGGCCAGATCTAATATTCAGTGTCAGAAAAAAGGGCAAAACTTCTAATTCAAAGCAAAGCTTTTCTTTAAAAGGATAATTTCCTTATTTCCCTTCATCAGCAAACAATTATGTCATCTATCCAAGAATCATCAGAATGAAACTGTGATTGATTGATGCTTGCACTCTGGCTTTAGATATAGATTATGCCATTTCAAAGATTTGTTTTTGTCAAGCTCCTGTGCATTAGCAATAAACCGGAATATAGTTACTCACTGTTGCCTCCCACACTTGGGAAGAAAAATACCTGCTAATAACCAAAGGCAGGGATGTTGATCATTTCTTCTGAAACCTTTTTTCTTTCCCAAGGAGACTGAAAGCATTTATCCTCATATACTTTTGTAGCTGAAAGCACTCTTATTTCGTTAACCATTTCAGAATTCTTTATTTAGAAACATATCAGAACAAGTTGATCTTGCATTGCTCCCCAGGTGTGCTGCAAAGCTGTATTACATAAAGGCTGCCCTTCCATTTAGTGAACATAGATGAACGTGACATAGAATATCATGCAACAGCAATACTTTGAAACATTTTGGTGTAGTAAGTTTCCTCTTCCCATTTTTTGTAAATGGGCAAATAATCATCTTCCATTATGTGGTTTGTAGTTGCTTTCTGCTGCCTACAGGTAGTATACAGCTGGGATGAAGCTCTTCAACTCAACAGCCTCCATTTCTGTGAAGTTTTGTTGTATCCATTAATTGAAAATATTGAAACAAAAACTAAAGCAGACCTTGCATGGCCGAATTCAACCAGACTTGATGCAAAAAAATTGTTATTGTACTGCAGACAACCAGGAGATTGTATGGAAGCTCTGGATCAGTTTATCATAATGGGGTCAGATACAGCCTGTGCTCAAGTTATGGATGCATTCAGTCCAAAAATCTTTCAGAGCCCCCAAAACCACCGTTACTGCAAGACTGGTCAAAACAGGCTGTGAGATACAAACTTTGCTGTATCATTTTAACCACTCAATGGAGTTGAAAGTGAGGACACTGAGTAATATCAGCCATAGATCTGACAAAATTGTTTGGATCAATGTTAGGGGTAAACACTGAGGGTGAAATCCCAGCTTCATGGAAACACTACTTCATTTAGTGGGCCAGTGTTTTAACCAAACACCTGCTGCATCATTGCAACATGCAGTCTTTAATACTGTCCATTCAATTTGGAACTCATCCAAATGTAGAATATGTTATCATACTCCCTGTAACTTTCTAGTGTTAATCCAGCAAAGAGATATAAACTTTTAGGGGATGAAGTTGCAAATGCTGCTTGTTATTCAAAGGATGTGCTCAGCAGCAGTCACTTAAAGGCTTATTGTAAGCATAAAATGAAGCCCAGACTCTATATGTATCCACTTTGTCACAAGCAAATGGAATCTTTTGAGTACGTAAATTGCCATCAGACATCTAAGAACTCATCTGTATGCATGCTCTTTTAACAGCCACACATGAATTGTAAGCCGGTGCCTACAGAAATATAGTTAAAACTTCCTCTTCTACTAGGACCATCAAACATATTCAACTTTGAATTTGTATTAAAGATGTACATGTTTTCTAATTATTTGCATGTTGCACCCCAAAAAGCCAGCAATTTGGGCCTTTGAAGATTTAGTAAACCTTAAACATTGCAGATATTTTTGCTAACAGGGGACAGAAGAATTATATATATGAATGAAAAAATAAAAATATAAAAAAAAAAATTCATAGAATCCACTATGTTCAAACAAATGAAAAACTGACTTTCAGCTGGCGTATGTTTTAGCACCAGACAGATTAATATATCAAACCAATGAGAAATCCTACAACATCATTTTTCATAGTGAATCTTATTTTTATGAAGCTGTAAGGCCTAGACACCAGGGTGAACCCATGCCTCTGTGCATCCTGAAATCCCCCAGAGTAATTAGCAGTGCCTTCAGAAATGGTCAGGGACCATGTGTAGGCTGCTCCACAGGTAGGTGTAAGCCGGCAACATGTCTGGCTTTGGTAGATCTTCCATTTCTAGATCAATAGGGAACTGGACAGCTGATTCCCCTCCTTTGCCAGAGAATATGCCAGCCTAGTAAAGATTCAGATACTCATTACTGGAGTCTAGGAGCAACGTGCTGATTTAACTCTAAGTTTCAGGATTTCAAGTGTGGTTCTAAGAAATGACAGACCAGATCCTCCCAGTGTTGCAGGAAGCTGGAGTTAAGCCAGTGCCTTTCCTCTTTACAAAAGCATGTTCTGTCCAGGAAAGGTTGTGAAGTACTGGGTTTTCAGTATTTCCCAGAGATTGTAGTTGCTTCAAAATTATTACTATGGCATTTCATAATCTGTATTTGTTTTATTATTTGTGGGGCAACGTTTAATGTACACGTTAAATAGTGTTCATCATCCTTAATGTAATGAAAAATGTAATTTAAATGCTTAGTTGAGTAAAATGCCCAAATCCCAAGTCTTCCAAAGTGCTTATACTTTTCCTCACACTATTTACTATTGCTTATGAAGCTCACCTTTATATTTTATTTAATGTAAAGCCCTTTTAATGTTAAGAAAAATTAAGATCTGCCAATAATAGCTATTTCTACAGCAAAGTATTTAAGTATCACATTCCTAATGATAATTCATATTTATGTGAAGAGTGGGTAATGGTGAATTGGTGGGAGGTTTTGTAAATGGAACACTAGAGAAGAGATTAAAAGAATGTAATCAGTTCTAAATAGGATCTAGAGTATTCTCAGTACACCACAGACCAGAAAAAAAAAGAAAAAAGAAAAAGGTGCTTTGTCCCTACTATCACATTTATAAAAACTTTAAAGCGATCAACATGTATTTCTTTTTTCTCCTTTTTTCTTCTTTTTTTTTCCCCCCACATTAAGCCATATTGAGTAAAGAAATACCAATCTGATAGTTGATTTTAAAAGAACATTTATGAAAAAATCCAAAGTATCAATACTTCTTTTGACATTTCTTGAAAATAAGGAGTGAATCCCAGCAGACAAAATTTTAGCAAAAAAAAAAACCCAAACAAAAACCTGTGAGATGATTTCAAGTGTAAAATAATTTTTTCCATAAGCAATATCTGCCCTAGTTTTCTATAATTACAGCTAAAATTTGTCACTGACAGATATATAAGATAGAATATTACTCATTCAAAATGAAAATCCTATTTTTAAAGTTAATTTTTCCTCTTATATTTAGTCTAATTTTGTATTCCTAACTAAATGAAGAGTGTATCTCAAACATTTCTCAGTCTTTCTCATTAACATGGATGTTTATATTCATTACTAGTACTGAAGACATTCTACTTTTAATATAAGAAACCGATGAATCATTAATCTTAGTTGCTTTTGACAGCTATGAAAACTGAGAAGTCTTTATAAGAGTTTCAGACTACTAAAAAACCTAAAAAAGTTAAAAGATGGTGATAGAAATTACTCTCTTGGTTGCTATGAATTATTTGCAGGTCAAACACCAAACTAAGAAAAAGCATATTGTCAATAGCTACTGAAGGACTGAATGGTAACTGCCTAGCAGAAACATAGCATAGCAGTTATCTATGAAGCATAGAAGAAACTAGCTACTATTTAAAAAAGGAGAAACTAGGAAGTGGTGCTGATGGAAAGTGCCATGTAAACTCTGAAAAATGGAAGAAATGTCAAGAATTGATGCTTGTCGTAGTTTAAGCCCAACCAGTAACTCAGAACCATGCACTCACTCACTCACTCCCCCCAGTTCTTCCTCCCCCTGCTCCCAGAGGGATGGGGAGGAGAATCAAAAGAATGTAACTCCCATGGGTTGAGATAAGAGCAGTTCAGTAACTAAGGTATGATACAAACCACTACTGCTACCACCAATAATACTAATGATAAGGGAAATAACAAGGGGAGAGGACACAACCGCTCACCACCTGCTGACTGATACCCAGCCTGACCTGAGCAGTGATCTGGGCCTTCTGGGTAACTCCCCCCAGTTTATATACTGGGCATGACGTGCTGTGGTATGGAATACCCCTTTGGCCAGTTTGGGTCAGGTGTCCTGTCTCTGCTTCCTCCTGGCTTCCCCTCCTCCCTGGCAGAGCATGAGACTGAGAAAGTCCTTGGTCAGAGTAAACATAACTTAGCAACAACTAAAACCATTGGTTTTATCAGCATTGTTCCCAGACTGAAAGTCAAAAACACAGCACTGCACCAGCTACTAAGAATCGTAGAATCAGTGTAATCAAAGAGCACATAGGTAGTTGCTTTTGAGCATCCAGTCCATAACCTGAAGGAGAACAAACGATTGCTACAGCTGAACCCAGGACAATGCTCTTATTATGATCCTGATTCAGCAAAGCAATTAGTTGCCTGTATAAAATACAAGCTTAAACTTATGTGCATTCCTTAGTTCTGTTGATACCAGTGACAGTACCTGTATTTTAGCACTGGGTTAAGTATTTTGAAAACTGGAGCTAAGACAGCCTTGATCTAGGCAAAACCACTGAAAAGTTAAGTACATCATTACAAATATAGATGCTATAAAATAGGACAAGAGAAAAACATAGAAATTTTTATTTGAATTAGTAAGCTTCATGGATAGAATCTAGAAAATCCCATATTCACTTGAGACATAAATTGAGATTTTACAGTTTAAATTATATTTCAGACGTAAATAAATAGCATAAACAAGAAGAGTTAAGAGAAGCAGTTCTCCAACAATAAAACTGTAATTAAATAAGAGGAAACACCCTTTTTGTAACCACTAATATTTAGAAAGATGAAAGCTGCATTTTTCTAAAGGTGATTTTAATAGAATTTGAAATTGATATTCATAGAGCAGGATTTCTTATTGCCACCATTTGCCAATAGCCAATAAAACTACATATGCAATTGTGAAGCTGTTATTAAAAACTTGTTCTATGGGTCCCCAGGGAAGATTCTGTAATTGCAAAGTCAGTAACTTGAGCAGTAATTTCAGTTTAGCTATACCTGCATAGCATAATCATTAACACAAGTGCTTTAGTGGTGTCTAAACCATTGGTTAAAGTTGTATTTGAAAGTTAGCAGCTAAGTGACACTGAAGCATTAAGAATCTCAAAGTGTTGCCATTCCTTGCTTTGTAAGTGGTTTACTGGGATGAAACTGAGGAAACCACTAACAAATATTTCCTACCTGTTCTTGTCTTGTACAGTTAGTAAGATATTATCTGGACAATCCCATAGGTCTGTCCATGAACCATGCTAGTCTTTCGCAGCTAAATAATAAGGACAAAAATATGATTACCTCAGGACTCAAGGGTGCAACAGACACTTCAAGGCAGAAACTGTTTCATCAGTCTCCTAATCTGAGCATTGATTTTTTCTTCTCAGCAAGCAGTAGAAACTCATCTCAAGAAAGTGCAACCAGCCCAGCCAAGAAACAGCCACTATGTACCAAACCTAAACAAAATTTCCTGAATGTAGAGAGCTCACCAGTGACACATTTCATTCATGATAGGAGCAGGAACCTGCAGGACTGAAATTAGATCCAGAGGAACTCCCCAGTCCTGTCTCCTAGGTGCATTTTCTGACATCCCAGCTACACAGAAGCTGTCTTCCCTCAATTCACGAAGGCTTCCTTGGCAAGGAAAACTGAGAATAAAATTGAGGACACCATGCAGAGCTCCTGCCCAACATTGTAGAAACAGCTGATGGGACCTAAAGGCACCAAGTGTCATTGTGAAGATCATCATATCAGCTGCTAAGCAAAGCTCTCCCTTCTTGTTTTCTTGAGCCTAAAGCTTGGCTTCTTGTCAGCCTAGTTGTGAGAAAGGATATTTATGTAAATTTAATTAGAAAACTATTTACAGCATATTTGTTCAGACTTTAATTGCCACTTTTTTATTCTTACAAATTTTAATGCCAGCCTTTTAATGAATTTTTTTTTTTTATCATAGTCTCCATCCCTTGCTTAGTAATTCCTTCATAGAAACACTTCCAATTTAAATAGTTACTAATGTACCCACATAATGGTAGGGGCTGGTGCCTGCAGAGTGTTTCTACTGTTAACGGTATCATATGCTCTTTCCTCTGAAACTGGACATGGGAGCATAAACACATATGTAAGTTCATAATTTTGAATAATCTTGCCTATCGGACCATGTCCAACAGTTTTCAGCCTGTCATCTGTAGACTTGTGGATTTATCCTTAGTATAGCTTATGGCTGGCATACAGACATCTGCACATCCACTGGAAACTCACTGGCCTTGAAACAGCAAAAAAAAAAGTTGACAAAAAGCTGTTTTGGTGACTTGCAGCTTCCTGTCTACTTTAAGGCAGCATCATAAATGGTACTGCTTAGAGAAGTGGTCTGACTCCGTTCTT
The DNA here is from genome assembly GCF_000696875.1 of Nestor notabilis. Classification (NCBI taxonomy): domain Eukaryota; kingdom Metazoa; phylum Chordata; class Aves; order Psittaciformes; family Psittacidae; genus Nestor; species Nestor notabilis. Next base: position 11,440 of record NW_009938487.1, on the reverse strand, counting down.
CACCCTCACTGTGTCTGCTGTGGCTGTCATGCCTGGGGACCGATCCTTGTGTAATTTAATAAAGCAGCAGCAGTCTCACAAAGGAGAAAAACAGTCCAGGTAAAATCTTGGGAAAATTTCCATAGATTTTAGGTAGCCTGGAAGTCAATTTGCGTGTAGGCAAAGAGTAGATTTCTGTACAATGGTAATATCATAGGTGCAAGGTAGAAAAAAGTCAGGGCACGTGCTTATCACAGGTACTTGTAAATGTTTGCTTGCATTTTTACATTTGTCTGTTAGTTAAAGTATGCTTACTCATTCAAGTCATTTAAAAACTGGAAAAGGCAGCAAAAGAAGATCCTTGGAAAATAAAAATACATAAACTAAACCACTAAAACTAAAGGCTAAATCACCCCTCAGAGGACGAACGTCACATGAAATCTGTGTCCTGGAGTTCAGTGTACAGCAAAATAGAAGAAAATCTCAATACTAAAAGTAGCTTTCACTAATAATGTTTTAGTTATTATGGTGCACTTTATGGACAAGGTGTTTTAAAATAATCTTTTAAGTTTAGAGCTGCAAAACTAAAAAGGTTGCCTGACATATAACTATGATCAGAAATTCCCAGTGAAGTATCTATTTCTGAAAATTTTGTGGTTTTTTTTCAGAATAATACTGGATATTTCTTTGTTTGCATACCACTTCAAGGTATCATCTTCATCGTGTATGTGGAGAGATTTTGAATTTAAATTCTCCACTTAAACAGATTTGGGAATTTCATCCTACCAGACTGGTAGGGGCAAGTTGTATCTCTGAGATGCAATGCCATGGCAAACACCTGCAGGTGAGAAAGGTACAGCTTTGCCAAGGGTTGGAGTGTTCCTCTTGTCCCGGTGCTCCAGCTCCCAGGGAATCTGTCAGAGAGTCACAGTGAGGTCCCCTGACTAAACACCAGCACGTCATGTTGTGTTGCTCCACACTGAAGGACATGACAGGGTGTCTGTCACACAGTCCCCCAATATGGAGTCAGCTCCCAGGTGGCTGGAAAGCATGGGCACAGAGTGGGAGGAAAAACAGTAAAATGTGAGATGGATTTGATCATATTCTAATTTAGTAGGAAAGGCAGGGAATTAGCCATGAAAAGAAAAAAGGGGACTGCAATGCCCGTTCCCAGGAGATAATAAAGGCAAAACTGAGATAAAGTGTCTGCAGGAGTGAGAAAAAAGCAGGAGAGTCTAGTCCCTGAGATGAGAAAGAAGATGGGGAATTCAAAGCCGTGAGCTAGAGAAATGAGGAATCAGCAGCTGTGACCACTTGCTTAATCTACAATATCCTTACAGAAAGTAATAAACTATGTTAGCTATAACAGTTAAATTGTTTTCAAATATTTCTCACAATTTACCCATGCCTCCCACAGAAATGTATATTAGCCTGAGAAAAACTGATGTGTCTAAGGCTTGGAAAGGAAAGAGGAACTGTGATGAGATTTGACATCCTGAAGGGCTTGTTCTCTGATCAGGGAATAAATGAAGCGTTGCATTTTAAAAGAGATTTTCAACTGAAAATTTTAATTGGACCTCACTTTTAGAGTGTTTCAAATCCTTTCTAAGTACAATATAGTGTGCACACAAAAAAAAAAAAGCCTGTGATATTTTGATGTTTGCTTATCTACATGTTCTCCCCTATGACAGAACATGGTGTCAATTATGAATAGCACGTGGGCGCTCTGCTGTTGCACTGCAGGAGATGCAGTTAGAAGAAGATACTAGAGTTCAGCATTTTGTCTGTCAGTAACAAACTAAACCAAAGGAAAGGATGTCAATGTATGTCTGCAATTTATTTCTGCAGAAGCTGTGGCTTGATCTTCTGTGGGGCATTTCCTCTCTGTCTTCTTGCTTTTTCAAGAGTGCGAGTGAAAGAGACAGAGTAAAAGTCCAGCTGCAGTAATTTTATTGGCACAGTGGGTTATAACTATGTTGCTAGCACACTGAATACAAATAGAAGCATTAGGAATCTGCAAGTAGTATTTTTCTTCCTATATTATTGTGATTAAGCTATCAGTCTTTGCACTGACCATCTAAGGAGAATCCATGCTTTATCTTCTTTAACAATGCCCTTTGTTCAGAATGATAAACTGAATGTATATTGGTTTTTCTCCTTCTGAATCCCAGAACAGTATTCTTTAGAGGTCACTTTTTTGTTGTTTAAAACGTGTGATTAAAGTATTGTTGTTCACAGGTGACCAATGTTTGGGATGGGAAAAGAGAAGCAAGAGTGTAACACCCAGTAGATCAATATTGCAAAGGGATTGGAATGATTTGAGATAACAATAAATGACAGCAGTGAAGGTAAGAATTCCTGATACTGAAACAGAAAACATTAAATTGCATCTATTTAAACAATTATAATAAAACTATTTCTACATCATAAAATAAGACCATTATTAAATTCACGCAATCCATGCAAGTAAGCATGATCATTTAAACTGGGGGCTGCTTGTGGAGAAGAGAGGATCTCAGCTCCAGAAAAAAAAAAGCTCTCTGCCAAAATCCTCCATGAGTCACAAGCCCTCAGTTTCCTCCTCTGTAAAACAAGTAGAATAACCTGATTTTTTTCCTCCACTGAGCTGCTATACTAATGAATCCTTTTTGTTAAATCCAGTAGAAGGATACAAAATATTCTTCAGCTTGTTGTTTTGAGCATTCTCTATTTTCAATCCTTGTGCTTTTTTAGATGGAAGGCAGAAATGGGTCATTCCCTAGTGATCTTATTATGGAAGTCTTTCCCTTATATAAGGACCTCTAATTCTGCTGCTGCTCTTCTCCCTTATCAGTGACAACTTTGGCAAGTGCCTGTTTATTTTAATTTATTTTAATATGTCTCAGTGGCTTCTGCCCACAGGTTATTGCCTTGAACTGTAAAATAACTTTTATTAGTATTTCGGTAAAAAAGAAGGTCCTGTCACCAAAGATGTAGTGGTAGCATAAAACATCAAGAACTCTGACCCAACAAACCAAACCTAATTAAAGCCTGCAGCTCAATCCAGTTCATTGCTCGACAGCAGTTTTGATTAGTAAGGCTGGAGGCAAAGACGACCTTTTTCTTGAGTGCTTAAAAAGAGAAGAAAATACATGTATACATTTGACACAAGCTGATGCATACATTGTGAATTACTTTTGTTTAGGGTGGGTGTCCTTGAAACACAGG